>NC_091579.1:31179180-31186680 GCF_042767895.1 Penaeus vannamei
TTTGAAGTGGATGTTTGCGGTAAGGGACCGTGAAGATAAATATTTTATTCTGGATCTGATTTTGAAGTGGATGTTTGCGGGAAGGGACCGTGAAGATAAATATTTTATTCTGAATTTGATTTTGAAGTGGATGTTCGCGGGAAGGGACCGTGAAGATAAATATTTTATTCTGGATTTGATTTTGAAGTGGATGTTTGCGGGAAGGGACCGTGAAGATAAATATTTTATTCCGGATCTGATTTTGAAGTGGATGTTTGCGGGAAGGGACCGTGAAGATAAATATTTTATTCTGAATCTGATTTTGAAGTGGATGTTTGCGGGAAGGGACCGTGAAGATAAATATTTTATTCTGGATCTGATTTTGAAGTGGATGTTTGCGGGAAGGGACCGTGAAGATAAATATTTTAATCTGGATCTGATTTTGAAGTGGATGTTTGCGGTAAGGGACCGTGAAGATAAATATTTTATTCCGGATCTGATTTTGAAGTGGATGTTTGCGGGAAGGGACCGTGAAGATAAATATTTTATTCCGGATCTGATTTTGAAGTGGATGTTTGCGGTAAGGGACCGTGAAGATAAATATTTTATTCTGGATCTGATTTTGAAGTGGATGTTTGCGGGAAGGGACCGTGAAGATAAATATTTTATTCTGGATCTGATTTTCAAGTGGATGTTTGCGGGAAGGGACCGTGAAGATAAATATTTTAATCTGGATCTGATTTTGAAGTGGATGTTTGCGGTAAGGGACCGTGAAGATAAATATTTTATTCCGGATCTGATTTTGAAGTGGATGTTTGCGGGAAGGGACCGTGAAGATAAATATTTTATTCCGGATCTGATTTTGAAGTGGATGTTTGCGGGAAGGGACCGTGAAGATAAATATTTTATTCTGGATCTGATTTTGAAGTGGATGTTTGCGGGAAGGGACCGTGAAGATAAATATTTTAATCTGGATCTGATTTTGAAGTGGATGTTTGCGGGAAGGGACCGTGAAGATAAATATTTTATTCTGGATCTGATTTTGAAGTGGATGTTTGCGGGAAGGGACCGTGAAGATAAATATTTTATTCTGGATCTGATTTTGAAGTGGATGTTTGCGGGAAGGGACCGTGAAGATAAATATTTTAATCTGAATTTGATTTTGAAGTGGATGTTCGCGGTAAGGGACCGTGAAGATAAATATTTTATTCCGGATCTGATTTTGAAGTGGATGTTTGCGGTAAGGGACCGTGAAGATAAATATTTTATTCCGGATCTGATTTTGAAGTGGATGTTTGCGGGAAGGGACCGTGAAGATAAATATTTTATTCTGAATTTGATTTTGAAGTGGATGTTTGCGGGAAGGGACCGTGAAGATAAATATTTTATTCCGGATCTGATTTTGAAGTGGATGTTTGCGGTAAGGGACCGTGAAGATAAATATTTTATTCTGAATTTGATTTTGAAGTGGATGTTCGCGGTAAGGGACCGTGAAGATAAATATTTTATTCCGGATCTGATTTTGAAGTGGATGTTTGCGGTAAGGGACCGTGAAGATAAATATTTTATTCCGGATCTGATTTTGAAGTGGATGTTTGCGGGAAGGGACCGTGAAGATAAATATTTTATTCCGGATCTGATTTTGAAGTGGATGTTTGCGGGAAGGGACCGTGAAGATAAATATTTTATTCCGGATCTGATTTTGAAGTGGATGTTTGCGGGAAGGGACCGTGAAGATAAATATTTTATTCCGGATCTGATTTTGAAGTGGTTGTTTGCGGTAAGGGACCGTGAAGATAAATATTTTATTCCGGATCTGATTTTGAAGTGGTTGTTTGCGGTAAGGGACCGTGAAGATAAATATTTTATTCCGGATCTGATTTTGAAGTGGTTGTTTGCGGTAAGGGACCGTGAAGATAAATATTTTATTCTGGATTTGATTTTGAAGTGGATGTTTGCGGGAAGGGACCGTGAAGATAAATATTTTATTCTGAATCTGATTTTGAAGTGGATGTTCGCGGGAAGGGACCGTGAAGATAAATATTTTATTCCGGATCTGATTTTGAAGTGGATGTTCGCGGGAAGGGACCGTGAAGATAAATATTTTATTCCGGATCTGATTTTGAAGTGGATGTTTGCGGGAAGGGACCGTGAAGATAAATATTTTATTCTGAATTTGATTTTGAAGTGGATGTTCGCGGTAAGGGACCGTGAAGATAAATATTTTATTCCGGATCTGATTTTGAAGTGGATGTTTGCGGGAAGGGACCGTGAAGATAAATATTTTAATCTGGATCTGATTTTGAAGTGGATGTTCGCGGGAAGGGACCGTGAAGATAAATATTTTATTCCGGATCTGATTTTGAAGTGGATGTTTGCGGGAAGGGACCGTGAAGATAAATATTTTATTCTAGATCTGATTTTGAAGTGGATGTTTGCGGTAAGGGACCGTGAAGATAAATATTTTATTCTGGATCTGATTTTGAAGTGGATGTTTGCGGGAAGGGACCGTGAAGATAAATATTTTATTCCGGATCTGATTTTGAAGTGGATGTTTGCGGTAAGGGACCGTGAAGATAAATATTTTAATCTGGATTTGATTTTGAAGTGGATGTTTGCGGGAAGGGACCGTGAAGATAAATATTTTAATCTGGATTTGATTTTGAAGTGGATGTTTGCGGGAAGGGACCGTGAAGATAAATATTTTAATCTGGATTTGATTTTGAAGTGGATGTTTGCGGGAAGGGACCGTGAAGATAAATATTTTAATCTGGATTTGATTTTGAAGTGGATGTTTGCGGGAAGGGACCGTGAAGATAAATATTTTATTCTGAATCTGATTTTGAAGTGGATGTTTGCGGTAAGGGACCGTGAAGATAAATATTTTATTTCGGATCTGATTTTGAAGTGGATGTTCGCGGTAAGGGACCGTGAAGATAAATATTTTATTCTGGATCTGATTTTGAAGTGGATGTTCGCGGTAAGGGACCGTGAAGATAAATATTTTATTCCGGATCTGATTTTGAAGTGGATGTTTGCGGTAAGGGACCGTGAAGATAAATATTTTATTCTGGATCTGATTTTGAAGTGGATGTTTGCGGTAAGGGACCGTGAAGATAAATATTTTATTCTGGATCTGATTTTGAAGTGGATGTTCGCGGTAAGGGACCGTGAAGATAAATATTTTATTCTGGATCTGATTTTGAAGTGGATGTTTGCGGGAAGGGACCGTGAAGATAAATATTTTATTCTGAATTTGATTTTGAAGTGGATGTTTGCGGGAAGGGACCGTGAAGATAAATATTTTATTCTGGATCTGATTTTGAAGTGGATGTTTGCGGGAAGGGACCGTGAAGATAAATATTTTATTCTGAATTTGATTTTGAAGTGGATGTTTGCGGGAAGGGACCGTGAAGATAAATATTTTATTCTGGATCTGATTTTGAAGTGGATGTTCGCGGGAAGGGACCGTGAAGATAAATATTTTATTCTGGATCTGATTTTGAAGTGGATGTTCGCGGTAAGGGACCGTGAAGATAAATATTTTATTCTGGATTTGATTTTGAAGTGGATGTTTGCGGGAAGGGACCGTGAAGATAAATATTTTATTCTGGATCTGATTTTGAAGTGGATGTTAGCGGGAAGGGACCGTGAAGATAAATATTTTATTCTGGATCTGATTTTGAAGTGGATGTTTGCGGTAAGGGACCGTGAAGATAAATATTTTATTCTGGATCTGATTTTGAAGTGGTTGTTTGCGGGAAGGGACCGTGAAGATAAATATTTTATTCTGGATCTGATTTTGAAGTGGATGTTCGCGGTAAGGGACCGTGAAGATAAATATTTTATTCTGGATCTGATTTTGAAGTGGATGTTTGCGGTAAGGGACCGTGAAGATAAATATTTTATTTCGGATCTGATTTTGAAGTGGATGTTTGCGGTAAGGGACCGTGAAGATAAATATTTTAATCTGAATTTGATTTTGAAGTGGATGTGTGCGGGAAGGGACCGTGAAGATAAATATTTTAATCTGAATTTGATTTTGAAGTGGATGTGTGCGGGAAGGGACCGTGAAGATAAATATTTTATTCTGGATCTGATTTTGAAGTGGATGTTTGCGGGAAGGGACCGTGAAGATAAATATTTTATTCTGGATCTGATTTTGAAGTGGATGTTCGCGGTAAGGGACCGTGAAGATAAATATTTTATTTCGGATCTGATTTTGAAGTGGATGTTTGCGGGAAGGGACCGTGAAGATAAATATTTTATTCTGGATCTGATTTTGAAGTGGATGTTCGCGGTAAGGGACCGTGAAGATAAATATTTTATTTCGGATCTGATTTTGAAGTGGATGTTTGCGGGAAGGGACCGTGAAGATAAATATTTTAATCTGAATTTGATTTTGAAGTGGATGTGTGCGGGAAGGGACCGTGAAGATAAATATTTTATTCTGGATCTGATTTTGAAGTGGATGTTTGCGGTAAGGGACCGTGAAGATAAATATTTTATTTCGGATCTGATTTTGAAGTGGATGTTTGCGGTAAGGGACCGTGAAGATAAATGTTTTAATCTGAATTTGATTTTGAAGTGGATGTTTGCGGGAAGGGACCGTGAAGATAAATGTTTTAATCTGAATTTGATTTTGAAGTGGATGTTTGCGGGAAGGGACCGTGAAGATAAATATTTTATTCTGGATCTGATTTTGAAGTGGATGTTTGCGGGAAGGGACCGTGAAGATAAATATTTTATTCTGAATTTGATTTTGAAGTGGATGTTTGCGGTAAGGGACCGTGAAGATAAATATTTTATTCCGGATCTGATTTTGAAGTGGATGTTTGCGGGAAGGGACCGTGAAGATAAATATTTTATTCTGGATCTGATTTTGAAGTGGATGTTCGCGGGAAGGGACCGTGAAGATAAATATTTTATTCTGGATCTGATTTTGAAGTGGATGTTCGCGGGAAGGGACCGTGAGGATAAATATTTTATTCTGGATCTGATTTTGAAGTGGATGTTTGCGGGAAGGGACCGTGAAGATAAATATTTTATTCTGGATCTGATTTTGAAGTGGATGTTTGCGGTAAGGGACCGTGAAGATAAATATTTTATTCTGGATCTGATTTTGAAGTGGTTGTTTGCGGGAAGGGACCGTGAAGATAAATATTTTATTCCGGATCTGATTTTGAAGTGGATGTTTGCGGTAAGGGACCCTGAAGATAAATATTTTATTCTGGATCTGATTTTGAAGTGGATGTTTGCGGGAAGGGACCGTGAAGATAAATATTTTAATCTGAATTTGATTTTGAAGTGGATGTTTGCGGTAAGGGACCGTGAAGATAAATATTTTATTCTGGATCTGATTTTGAGGTGGATGTTTGCGGTAAGGGACCGTGAAGATAAATATTTTATTCTGGATTTTAAAGTGGATGTTTGGAGTTACGTGAGTGTGTTTATTATTTAGGAAAAAAAGGCGCTTACTATAAATTCGATGTTAAGATTGAAATTGGAACGGTGTTACGACTTGGAGGCTTATATGCTCAGGTTTGTTACGAACGAAGAAAAACATTTATTTACTTTATCTAAACTTCAGCAAAAAATTTTGCTTGAAATCTCTCTCTCTCTCTCTCTCTTTCTCTCTCTCTCTCTCTCTCTCTCTCTCTCTCTCTCTCTCTCTCTCTCTCTCTCTCTCTCTCTCTCTCTCTCTCTCTCTCCCCCCCTCTCTCTCTCTCTCTCTCTCTCTTTTCTCTCTCTCTCTCTCTCTCTCTCTCTCTCTCTCTCTCTCTCTCTCTCTCTCTCTCTCTCTATATATATATATATATATATATATATATATATATGTGTGTGTGTGTGTGTGTGTGTGCGTGTGTGTGTGTGTGTGTATGTGTGTGTGTGTGTGTGTGTGTGTGTGTGTGTGTGTGTGTGTGTGTGTGTGTGTGTGTGTGTGTGTGTGTGTGTGTGTGTCTGTGTGTGTGTTTGTATGCATGTATGTATTCATGTCCACGCACACACAAACACACACACATAAAAGAACTCACATACAAACGTGTGAGTTTGTTATCAGCGCTTTAGGCATATTTATTCACGTAATCGAGTAAACCGCACGTGTTTATGCGTCGCCTAGCTCTATTTACGAATCTCTCTGTATTGATTATAGTGCAGCTTAGCTCTTTCATCCCCCGGAAGCGCTGTCGAGATGTCTTGTGACCGAGGAGGCGAGCGCAAGAGTTCGCTAAGTCTGTGAGCCAAATATAGCGACTTTCCGCTAACTCCGCTACAATAGGTGTGTTCGAATCCTCTGCTCATGAGGGCTGTTAAGATGTGTGGATAAATGGGAGGGCTCTTTGGTGTGATTTTACGCTCCTCCTTCTCTCTTTCATTCTTTCTTTCTTCTTTCTCGTTTGATGTCGGTCTGTTTTTTAAGTGTCTTTCTTTCTTTCTGTCTCGCTCTGTCTCTGTTTCTGTCTGTTTCTGTTTGTCTGTTTGTCTCTCTCTGTCTCTCTCTGTCTCTCTCTGTCTCTCTCTGTCTCTCTCTCTCTCTCTCTCTCTCTCTCTCTCTCTCTCTCTCTCTCTCTCTCTCTCTCTCTCTCTCTCTCTCTCTCTCTCTCTCTCTCTCTCTCTCTCTTTCTCTCTGTGTCTCTCTCTGTCTGTCTGTCTGTGTGTCTCTCTCTATCTGCCTGTCTGTCTGTCTGCCTCTCACTCACTCACTCACTCACTCACTCACTCACTCACTCACTCACTCTCTCTCTCTCTCTCTCTCTCTCTCTCTCTCTCTCTCTCTCTCTCTCTCTCTCTCTCTCTGTCAGTGTCTCTATCTCTCTCTCTCTCTCTCTCTCTCTCTCTCTCTCTCTCTCTCTCTCTCTCTCTCTCTCTCTTTCTTATTCTTTCGCTCTTTCTCTTCCCCTTTCCCTCTGGCTCTCTGTTTTCCCCTTCCCCTCCCCTCCCTTTCTCCATCTCCTCCTCTCCCTCTCTCTCTCTCCTCCTCCCTCCTCCTCCCCTTCTCCCCCTCCCTCTGCCTCCCCTTTTCCCCTTCTCCCTCCTCCTATTCTTCGCTCTTTCTCTTCCTCACCTGTTATTATTTCCAACTTTCATCCCACAATCAGAAACACGAATAGACGAAAAAAAAGAGAAAAACAACAACAACAACAAAGCAGCACGCACGGAGGATCGTGTTACAATCTAATCTCATTATCGTGTTGAAACCGATGTTCGAAGCTTTTCATCTATACAGTTTTTGTTTTCATATAGCCGCCATATTTGTCGATTTTTATAAACATCATATTTATTCTTAGTGTTCTTATTATTTTCGTATTTTTGTGTACATTGTCGTTTATTTATCGTGTTGAAACCGATGTTCGAAGCTTTTCATCTATAGTTTTTGTTTTCGTGTAGCCGCCATATTTGTCGATTTTATTTTTGTTTACATTGTTGTTTATTTCTTATCATTACTAGTATCATCAACATCGTCATCACAATCACCATCACCAGCATTATTGTCACCGTCATCGTCATAATCATCATTAT
>NC_091579.1:31209180-31211680 GCF_042767895.1 Penaeus vannamei
CGCTTCCTCCCCCATTCTCTCTCCCTCTCCTTCCCCTCCACTCCAGGTAATGTAATTTTGCTTAGTGGTTCGCTCATCAAGCCACTCTGCCACGCCCTCTGACCGCTTTTTACTCTTTATTCTACTTCTTCCCTTCTCTTTTCCTCTTTTTTAATTTCTCCTACTCTCTATTTCGTTCTTTCTTCTTCTCGTATGATCTTTCCGTACATTTCCAATTTTCTCGGCTATAAATACGTGTTTTCCTTTGTTTATGTATGCAACTTGGCAACACTGTAAGCAATGATACGTTTCATAAGTTTTCTTTCTTTTTTAAAATTTATTATTATTATTTTGGGATAAAAAAAAGCCCGAGCGACTAAGTTCAAAACAGAATAAATGAACAAAATTGAACAAGGACGATGCGAAGGGACGCGTGGTTTAACCTAAGTACTCTGAGCTTCTACTTGTACATGCGATGCGGTGCAGGTAAAAATTATTATACCATTACGTGATTCTGCGTTGGCCATGATGTTCAGAAATTCTTGCGGAGGAAAGTGTAAAAAAAGAGTGATTTTTAGAATGCTGTGTGGTTCAGATTCTTGCTATGTTTCTTTTGCTTTCTGTCTATCTGTCTGTTTCTGTGTTGTTCCTTTTCGCTCTCTTGTCCGTCTCTGTCTCTGTTTGTATGTCTGTTTCTCTCTCTGTGTCGTTCATTTTCGCTTTCTTGTCTGTCTCTCTCTGTCTCTGTCTTGTTTCTTTTCGCTCTCTTGTCTGTCTCTGTCTCTGTTTGTATGTCTGTCTCTCTCTCTCTCTCGTTCATTTTCGCTTTCTTGTCTGTCTGTCTCTGTCTTGTTCGTTTTCGCTCTCTTGTCTGTCTCTGTCTCTGTTTGTATGTCTGTCTCTCTCTCTCTCTTTCTCGTTCATTTTCGCTTTCTTGTCTGTCTCTCTCTGTCTCTGTCACTTGTTCCTTTTCGCTCTCTTGTCTGTCTCTGTCTCTGTCTGTCTGTCTCTCTCTCTTTCTCGTTCATTTTCGTTCTCTTGTCTGTCTGTCTCTGTCTCTGTCTCCTATCTCTCCCTCTCCCTCACTCACTCTCTGTCTCTCTCTCCCTGGACCCCTAATCACCCGCGCTCGCAGTGTATCCTCCAAACGCGGTTCTCATCCGTGAACTGTGAAGGACGCCGCCAATTCATCACAGAAGCAGCTTATTCTTGCATCCTTCGCCTTGTCCTTCTCTGTCATCTTTCCGGAAGTGCGTAAATATAAACTCACAGAAGAGAAGAACGTCAGGATTACGAAGGTGACGGAAAATGCCGAGTCATGTAAGCACGGACCATAAGTATCGAACCATCCGGTGGTTGAATGATAAAAAAAAAAATAAGCTTGGTGTCTCCATATTTTCTTTTCCTCTTTTGTTTCAAGTTCATATGGACATCCGTCCCTAGCACTACTTATTTTTATTTAAAACAGTATGAAAATAGAGAGTATTAATTCCCTTTTACGTTGATAACCTACCTAATCCTATTTTCTCCGGCAAAAAAAAAGAAAGAAAAGAAAAAAAGTACGTCCGTATTCCCGCGCGCTCCACCGACTCCAGCAGCAGTCGCTCGCCGGCCCGGACAGGAAGCGCGACTCACCGCCAAGGCTCCAATTACGGCGAAGACATTTACGTCGGTGGAACGAAGCGGCGTCACCACCTTGCTGGATTTCGTCAGTCTCGTGGAATCCTTCGCCTTTGGGGGGAAAACCGTGAAGGGGAAGAAAGCAAATGGAGGGAATCGGACGCGCTTGCCACCAACTTGTTCGGAAACGCTGATGGCGGCTTAATCCTTGGAGAATAGCTCTTTAGGGTTCTGTCCAAGGTAGAATTCGCGCGTTTTTTTTACCAGAATGTGGCAACAATTAACGTAGTTCTTGGTTTTTTGACGTAACGCGGACGTAGCCGTTAATTAACGTCTTCATATCACGTGACTGCGTGAATGAGAACGCGAATAACTCATCATAACTTGTGCTAATTTTTAGTAGATTAGTCATGCGATCATGGTTTAGAGGATCAACTTTATCATAATTTGGTGAGCATGATAATGGCGATGAACCTGTTATGATAATAACGGTTAAGTCATATTGAACATCAGGATTAAATGAGCATTACCGTTCCTTCTTTTTCTCTCTCTCTCTCTTTCTTTCTCTCTCTCTCTCTCTCTCTCTCTCTCTCTCTCTCTCTCTCCCTCCCTCCCTCCCTCCCTCCCCCCCTCTCTCTCTCTCTCTCTCTCTCTCTCTCTCTCTCTCTCTCTCTCTCTCTCTCTCTCTCTCTCTCTCTCTCTCTCTCTCTCTCTCTCTCTCGCCCTCCCTCCCTCCCTCCCTCTCTCTCTCTCTCTCTCTCTCTCTCTCTCTCTCTCTCTCTCTCTCTCTCTCTCTATATATATATATATATATATATATATATATATATATAATATATATATACATATATATTTCTCTCTACCTCTATCTATCAATCTATCTATCTATCTTTTCCACCCA
>NC_091579.1:31226680-31229180 GCF_042767895.1 Penaeus vannamei
CACGGTTGAGGATTTTTTTGGATTAATTTTCCCCGTTTTTTTTTTTAAGAAATAATAATTAGCGGTGATTTCTTGGTGTTGGCTGAATGGGGGGTGAGGGGAGGTGGGGGGGATGGGGGAGGGGGGAGGGGGAGGGGGGGGTGATCAGGGAGAGATTGTTTAAAAAAAAAAAAGACGAATGATTTAATTGGGATGGACTTAATTTCCTTCATTGTTTACATATCGCGCGATTAGATGTGATATGTTTATGTTGCTCCCGCGTTCGTGTGATAGGTCCCGACTTCGACTTCGACTTCGACACGCGGACGTTCGAACACGCAAAGAATCCATACCAATCGAGTTATAAACGAAAGAAAGAAAACATAAACAAAGTCATATCCTGAGGCCATTTTTTTCGCTATATTCCCTCGGGATTATCGCCTATTTTCCCCGTTCTCCCTTTTACTATCTTATCCTCCGAATCTTATTCTTCCGTGCATGAAAATACTTAATACTTCGACGATACACCAAGACCAGATCGAGAAATAAAAAAAAAAGTAAAAAAAAGTCGAGAAATAAGAAAAAAAGAAAAAAATCTTTGATCACAATGGAGACAGACAGGATGGATTGCAAAAGCACTGGACTGAAAATAAACAAGTTGCAAAAAAAAAGAGCAGAATTGCAAAGATGCGTCACTAAGGATCAGCTTTGGTTGCGTTGCGAAGAAAGAAAATATTCAAGTATTTAGAAGATTTTGCAAAATCCTATCATACTGGCCAGACATCCACCAGAAGAAGAAGAAAAGAAAAGGAAGTAGGAGAGAGAGAGAGAGAGAGAGAGAGAGAGAGAGAGAGAGAGAGAGAGAGAGAGAGAGAGAGAGAGAGAATGTAAGAAAGAAAGAAAGAAAGAAAGAAAGAGAAGAGGGGAGAAGAAGAAGAAGGAAAGAAGAAAGAATAATCATAAGAATAAGAAGGAGGAGAAGAAGCAGAAAAAAGAAGATAAAGAAAAAAAGAAAAAAAAAAGAAACAAAACAAGAAAAAGACGAAGAAAAAAATGTAAGACGGAGAAGGAAAAACAGAATAAAAAGAGGAGGAAAGTAAAACAAAAATAAAAATAAAACAAAAGTAAAAAAAAGACGAAAATAACAAAAAAATAACGAAGGAGAAAGACAACGAGACAAAAACGAAGGAGAAAGAAAACGAAGAGAAAAAAATAGAGAAGAAAGAGAAGGAGGAAGAGGAGGAAGAAGAAGAAGAAAAACAACTTAAGAGTATTCGTAAAAGTGTAAAGACGAGAACTGGCTTGGCAGCGAGACGGCAGAAGATGCTGAGGATAAGCTAGGTTCTTATTTCATTTCTTTCTATTTCCTTCTCTTCCTCTCTTGTGTTTCTTTTCGCTCGTCTTGTTCTCTAAGTTTCTTCCTTTTTCTTTTCTCCTTCTGTGAGTTTCTTCTTATTTTTTTTTCTTTCTTTGTTTTTCTTTCTTTTTATTTCTTTTTCTTTTTCTCATTCAGTTTATGTCTTATTCTCTAAGTTTCTTCCTTTTCTTTTTTCCTTCTCTAAGTTTCTTTTTATTATTTTTTTCTTTCTTTATCTTTCTTTTTATTTTTTTAAATATTTTTTTTCATTTTTTCATTCAGTTTCCTTTCTCTTCTCTTCTTTATTTTTTTCACCTTTTCACATTCTCTATTTCTTTTATTCTCTCTTTCTTCAGTTTTTTTCTTGCTCTTCTTCTCTTTCTTTGTTTTTCCTTTTCTGTTTTTCTTTTGTCTTCTCTCTTACTACAAGTTTCTTTTTTCTCCTTCTCTTCCTTATTGAAGTTAGCTCTCACCACTCTCATTCTCTATTTTTTAATTGTCTTTTTCTTTGTCTTTCTTTCTCACTCTCTCTTTCTCTCTGTTTCTTTTCCCTTCTCCATTTCCTTCTTTTCCTTCTCTCTTTCTGTTTCTTTTCCCTTTTCTATTTCTCTGTGTTTCTTTTTCTTTTTCTCTTTCTCTGTGTTTCTTTTCCCTTCTCTATTTCTCTGTCTTTCTTTTTCATTCTCTTCTTCTCTGTATCTTTTGCCTCTCTGTCGCTGTCTTTCTTTTTCATTCTCTTCTTCTCTGTCTTTCTTTTTCCTTCTCTATTTCTCTGTCTTTCTTTTTCCTTCTCTTCTTCTCTGTGTTTTTTTTTTTCCTTTCCTATTTCCCCAAATTTCTTTTCCTCACTCTCTTATTTTCCCTCCTTCCTATTCTCTCCTTATCTCCTCCTTCTCTCTCACCTCCCTTCTTTTATGCTATCTTCCTCATCCTCATCACCTCACCTGTCATTCTCTCCTGATTATCTCTCCTTCTCCCTTCTCTCCCCCTCTTCGTCATCATTAACCTTATCCTGCTCTTTATCTCGTGTTATCTCACCTCCCTCTTTCCTCGGCATCTCCATCTATCTTCTCTTTCTGAAGAACAGTAATTATTGATAAGAAGAAGGAGGTGGGAGAAGAGGCAGGATGTTAGTTAAGAAATGAGGAAGAGGAATGGAGAAAA
>NC_091579.1:31246680-31249180 GCF_042767895.1 Penaeus vannamei
ACCGGCTTGTTTACAAAGGATGTCAGGGATATTTATTGATTTCTCTGAAGGTTCCATTTTCTTGAGTCTTTGCTCCTGTTGTTTTTTTAAAGCTGTCCGGATTTAAATTTTCTCTTCGGGTGATGTTGGTTGGTTGTAAAAGGCATGTTGGGTTTTAGGATACGATGTTATTAGGAGGGAATGAAGGAATATAATGAATTTAGACAAAAAAAAGAGTGAAAGTGTGCAGAGAAGTGTAGTTACGGAGGACAGTGTGTCTGTATCTCTGAAGTAGGCGCGCGAGTGGTCATATATCCGTCGAAATACTTATGGGTGCATACTTACATACATACATGGATGTACACACACACACACATACATTCATCCATGCATGTATACACAGGCAGACACACACACACGCGCGCACACACACACACACATGAAGTATAGCTTCGTGACCTCACTTCCGGGTCATTGTGATTCACTTCAACGGAAAGGAAGGGGAAGGCGGAGCGTGAGACGAGAGGCAAATGGACTGGTAGAAGGAGGACACACACACACACACACACACACACACACACACACACACACACACACACAGAGAGAGAGAGAGAGAGAGAGGGGGGGGAGGCAGAGAGAGAGAGAGAGGCAGAGAAAAAGAGAGAGGTAGAGAGAGAGAGAGAGAGAGAGAGGGAGAGAGAGAGAGAGAGAGAGAGAGAGAGAGAGAGAGAGAGAGAGAGAGAGAGAGAGAGAGAGATGGGGGGGAGGCAGAGAGAGAGAGAGAGGCAGAGAAAAGAGAGAGAGAGGAAGAGAGAGAGAGAGAGAGAGAGAGAGAGAGAGAGAGAGAGAGAGAGAGAGAGAGAGAGAGAGAGAGAGAGAGAGAGAGAGAGAGAGAGGCAGAGAGAGGGAGAGAGAGTTAAAGAATTCGGGATACAGTTATGGAATCTTTGAGAAAGGGGGAGAGGGGAGAAAGACGAGTAAGGGAGAAGGAAAAGGAAAAAGAAAGAAAGCGCGGGAAAGGGAGAAGACAGGCGCGGAACGAAAGACGAAAACAAGAAGGGGGGAAGGGAGTAAGGAACAGGAATAAAGACGGACCAAAAAGATGGGAAAGAAAAGGAAAATAGGAAAAGAAGAGCCAAGAAGAGAGGGAAGAGAGAAGAGGGGAGGAAAGGCTAGGGGTACGGGAGAGGGGACGGGGTAGCGGTCAAACAACTTTCACATGGCAAGTTGACGGCAAGTTGCAAGCCAGTCGGGGCATGATACCCACGCAACGCCCGGAATATCTTACACTGTTGCCAAGGAGCAGAAGTATGAGGCGTAATCATTACACTACAAAAGGTGTACATGAATACTCATCAACTCTCTGCCTACGTCCGCAAAGGAGTGCAATCGACCTTGTGCGTCATGTGAATGCGTCTTTTGTAAGCTGCGACGTCGTCTGGGCGAATGCTTGAATTGGCTTGCTTTTTTTTTTTTTTTGGCTTGTTTATTTTTTGGCTTGCTTTTTTTTTTGGCTTGTTTTTTTATGGCTTGGTTTTCTGGCTTGCTTTTTTTGGCTTGCTTTTTTTTGGCTTGCTTTTGCTTGGATTTGGCTTGCTTTTGTTTGCTTTTGGCTTGCTTTTTTGGCTTGCTTCTGGCTTGCTTTTTTTGGCTTGCTTTTGGCTTGCTTCTGGCTTGCTTTTGCTTGAAATGGCTTGCTTTTTTGGCTTGCTTTTGGTTGCTTTTTTGGCTTACTTTTGACTTGGTTTTGGCTTGCTTCTGGTTTGTTTTTGCTTGCTTTTTTGGCTTGCTTTTGCTTGCTTTTTTGGCTTGCTTTTTTAGCTTGCTTTTGGTTGCTTTTTTGGCTTGCTTTTGGCTTGCTTTTGACTTGCTTTTTAGCTTGCTTTTGCTTGCTTTAAAGCCCTTAGAGATATGGCTTGGAGCGATTCGCTTAACGTGATGCAATGTACACAAAATAATTGCGTCAATTGCATAAGTAACTTGGATGGTAATGACTGGAGTAAAGTCAAAACATCACTTTGTTTTGCAAGTTAGATAAATTAACGTATAAACACACCCACGCAACGGCAGCTAACCTGAATGTGTAAGTCATTGCTGAGAACGCATATATATATTAAATTTTCAAACGCATGACTTCTTAGAATTTCCACAAACCAAATGTAAACACAAAGAGTGATTGTGAATATCAAAATGATCCAGCGTTCTCTATCAGACAAGGGCAGTCGCCATTGTCAAGCTGGCTTAATTATGTCAAAATCCTAATTTAGATGTAAAGAAAACGAGTTGAATACATTCAGCGAGCTCTAACACGCACACACACACACACGTACACACATACACGCACACACACACACGTACACGCATACACACACGTAAACACACACACACACACTTAAACATACACACACACACGTAAACACACACACACACACACACACACACACACGTAAACACACACACACACACATACACGTACACGTACATGCACACACACACACACACACACACATATACGTAAACA
>NC_091579.1:31266680-31269180 GCF_042767895.1 Penaeus vannamei
GTCCTCTCCGGCCGTGACGTGGACGACGGGCGTGACGGCGGGGTCAGTGACACCGGCGGCGCCCGCGCAGGATTCGGAGTGCGCTGCGGCCGGAGCAACGCACGCGGCCCACTCACGCCCATGGCCGCCCACCATAACGCCCACGGTCATGCCACAACAAACACAAAACGAGAGTGACGTCGGCGCGTGAGAGAGAGGGCGTGCGCGCGCGTGGCAGACTGGAATACAAGTGCGAGCACGTGGGCGCGCGTGCGGATATATAGCGATGCCCGCGCGTGGGAATCCGTCAGCTGGGCCGCACGTGCTTCCGACCAGCTGCATCGGCAGGGGGGCGGGGGGGGGGGGGGGGGGACGGGCGGGGCCTGCGGGGATGGTGGCGACTTTGATGCCGCTCTGTGGGCGGGGTGGGCGCGCTTTGGGCGAGTTAGAATATATTTATTTTCAGTTAGAAATATCTACTGCTTACTGCTACTATCAATATCATATATATATATATATATATATATATATATATATATATATATATATATATATATATATATATATATATATATATATATATATATATATATATATATATTATATATATATATATATATATATATATATATATATATATATATATATATATCTTTTTTTCAAATATTAATATCATCTATCTATCTATCAGTCTATCGATCTATCTACATGTACACACACACACACACACACACATACACAGTATGTATGTATGCACGTACGTATGCATTCTATAAATCATAAACACCAAAAGAAAACCTGACTTCATACATCTTTAAATAAATCTTAAAATCCTAAATCCGTCGTTTGACCGAACCTGCAAATCCGAGCCGGCCTCCCGCCACCACAAGGCAAAATAAACAATGGAAATATGTGCTAATTCGAGTCCGCACGTGCGCGCGCGCCACACTTGTTCGTCACGGGGATCAAAGCGAGCAATCAAACTGATTTCTGCTCGGCATCAATTCCTCATTAATGGCCAATCACTCATCGATTTGCGAGTCTATCGTGATTTTTTAAACCAATCAGATCACGGATTAAGTTTCTGTCTGTCCGGTAACGAACGGGCATTCCGCAAACGGAGAAATTCGGCTAAAAAAGAGTAGAATCGGATATATTTAGACTCTCGATTGACCGCGGTGGTAATGAACCGTGGCGGGTGCCGGCCCACGTGTTGACGGTACACTTGTCATCCCTACACAGCGAGGGGAGGGAGGGTCCGAGGGGAGGCGAGGGGGGGAGGGGGGGAGGAGGTGGAGGAGGATCTGAGGGGAGGCGAGGGGGGGGAGGGGGAGGAGGAGGAGGAGGAGGTGGAGAAGGGGGAGGATCTGAGGGGAGGCGAGGTGGGGGGGGGAAGAGGAGGAGGTGGAGGATTTGAGGGGAGGTGAGGGGGGGAGGAGGAGGAGGGGGAGGGTCCGAGGGGGGGAGGGGAAGGGGGAGGATCTGAGGGGAGGGGGGAGGGGGGGAAGGAGGAGGAGAGGAGGATCTGAGGGGGGGGGGGGGCGAGGAAGAGGAGGAGGTGGAGGAGAGGAGGATCTGAGGGGAGGCGAGGGGGGGGAGGGGGAGGAGGAGGAGGAGGAGGTGGAGGAGATGAGGATCTGAGGGGAGGCGAGGGGGTGGGGGAAGGAGGAGGAGGAGGAGGAAGGGGAGGATCTGAGGGGAGGAGGAGGAGGAGGAGAGGAGGATCTGAGGGGAGGCGAGGTGGGGGGGGGAAGAGGAGGAGGAGGAGAGGAGGATCTGAGGGGAGGCACGGGGAGGGGGAGGAGGAGGAGGAAGAGGGGAAGGAGGAGGATCTGAAGGGAGGCAAGGGGGTGGGGGGAAGGAGGAGGAGGAGGGGAGGATCTGAGGGGAGGCACGGGGGGGGAGGAGGAGGAGGTGGAGGAGAGGTGGACCTGAGGGGGGGTGAGGAGGTGGAGGAGGAGGGGAAGGAGGAGGATCTGAGGGGAGGCGAGGGGGGGGGGAGGAGGAGGAGAAGGGGAGAAGGGGGGAGGGAGGAAGCGGAGGGCAAGGGGAGGGAGGCCGATTAATATACCACCGTGAAGAGGGGAAGAGGGATCCTTGGGCAAGTGTCCGGGATGGGGTGAGGGGTTGGGGGGAGCGGGGGGGGAGGGGTGATTTTCGAGTATGGATGCCCGGTCGATAATGTTGTTGTTGTTGTTGTAGTTGTTTTGTTGTTGTTGTTGATTCCCTCTTGACTATCATTAGGATAATATTAATATTCAGTTGTGAGGGATAAAGAGACCAAACCTAACCTAACACTAAATAGAAATAAAAGAAAAGAGGAAGATGAACAGGAAGTATGAAGGTGAAGACGAAGAAGCGAAAAAGAACAAGATGAGAAAGTAAATAAATGCATCTCTTTCCTTTTCTATTCTTGCATGATTTCTTCCTAGGCTAAGACACAACGCTCTGGACTTGTGCATTCCGGGATTTACTGTAATCTTCGGCGCATACTCTCCCGCGCGCCGTAAGCAATCTTTAA
>NC_091579.1:31279180-31286680 GCF_042767895.1 Penaeus vannamei
AAACCTAACCTAACCTAACCTAACCTAACCAAACCTCACCTCACCTAACCTAACCTAACCAAACCTCACCTCACCTAACCTAACCTAACCTAACCTTACTAACCTAACCTAACCTAACCTAACCTAACCTAACCTAACCTTACTAACCTAACCTAACCTAACCTAACCAAACCTCACCTCACCTCACCTAACCTAACCTAACCTAACCTTACTAACCTAACCTAACCTAACCTATCCTTACTAACCTAAGCTAACCTTACTAACCTAATCTAACCTAACCCTACTAACCTAAGCTAACCTTACTAACCGAACCTAGCCTAACCCTACTAACCGAACCTAGCCTAACCCTACTAACCTAACCTAACCTAATCCTACTAACCTAACCTAACCTAACCAAACCTAACCTAACCTAACCTAACCTCACCTAACCTAACCTAACCAAACCTCACCTAACCTAACCTAACCTAACCTAACCAAACCTAACCAAACCTAACCTTACGTAACCGAACCTAAGCAAACCTAACCTAACCTAACCTAACCTAACCTAACCTTACTAACCTAACCTAACCTAACCTAACCAAACCTCATCTCACCTAACCTAACCTAACCTAACCTTACTAACCTAACCTAACCTTACTAACCTAACCTAACCTAACCTAACCTAACCTTACTAACCTAACCTAACCTAACCTTACTAATCTAACCTATCCTTACTAACCTAACCTAACCTAACCAAACCTAACCTAACCTAACCCTACTAACCTAACCTAACCTAACCTTACGTAACCTAACCTAACCTAACCTAACCTTACGTAACCTAACCTAACCTAACCAAACCTAACCTAACCAAACCTAACCTAACCTAACCAAACCTAACCTAACCTAACCTAACCAAACCTCACCTAACCTAACCTAACCTAACCTAACCAAACCTAACCTTACGTAACCGAACCTAAGCAAACCTAACCTAACCTAACCTAACCTAACCTAACCAAACCTAAGCTAAGCTAACCAAACCTAACCTAACCTAACCTAACCAAACCTAACCTAACCAAACCTCACCTAACCTAACCTAACCAAACCTAACCTAACCTAACCTAACCTAACCAAACCTAACCTAACCTAACCTAACCTAACCAAACCTAACCTAACCTAACCTAACCAAACCTAACCTTACGTAACCTAACCTAATCAAACCTAACCTAACCTAACCTAACCTAACCTTACGTAACCTAACCTAACCAAACCAAACCTAACCTAACCAAACCTCACCTAACCTAACCTAACCTAACCTAACCAAACCTAACCTTACGTAACCTAACCTTACGTAACCTAACCTAACCAAACCAAACCTAACCTAACCTAACCTAACCTAACCTAACCTTAACCTAACCTAACCTAACCAAACCTAACCTAACCTAACCAAACCTCACCTAACCTAACCTAACCTAACCTTACCTAACCTAACCAAACCTAACCTTACGTAACCTAACCTAACCAAACCTAACCTAACCTAACCAAACCTCACCTAACCTAACCAAACCTAACCTAACCTAACCAAACCTAACCTTACGTAACCTAACCTAACCAAACCAAACCTAACCTAACCTAACCTAACCTAACCAAACCTAACCTAACCTAACCAAACCTCACCTAACCTAACCTAACCTAACCTAACCTTACGTAACCTAACCTAACCTTACGTAACCTAACCTAACCAAACCTAACCTAACCTAACCTAACCTAACCTAACCAAACCTAACCTAACCTAACCTAACCAAACCAAACCTAACCTAACCAAACCTCACCTAACCTAACCTAACCTAACCTAACCAAACCTAACCTAACCTAACCAAACCTAACCTAACCTTACGTAACCTAACCTAACCTAACCAAACCTAACCAAACCTAACCTAACCTTACTAACCTAACCTAACTTAACCTAACCTTACGTAACCTAACCTAACCTAACCTAACCTAACCAAACCTCACTTAACCAAACCTAAAACCTAACCTAACCTAACCTGCAAAAGTCAAACAAGGTCACGAATCCATTATCCATTGTGGTTAGTTTGTCATTATCTGTTAACTTTATTCTCATTCACAGGAAGGAGAGGGGAAGGGGAGAAGGAAGAGAACCTCAAGAGAGAAAAAAAAAGTGGGTGGAGAAGGGAGAAAGAAAAAGGAGGAGATTATATGAAGGAAGGAATGACCTTTTTGGGGCAGCAATCGAGGATTCAAAAGTCGTTTCCTACCCACCGACGTATGCAAAAAAAAAAAAAAAAAAAAAAAAAAAAACTTGCATCTGTAAGTTTACGTGTGCATACTTCAGGTCGGCGCCAGATTTTTGTTGCTCTTCTCTAATCAAAGTGTTCGCTTTCTGAACGTTTTCTAGTATCTATTATTGTACACACGTACAAATTATCCTTCTGAAACTCTTCAAGATTCATTAGGAAATCCTGAAACGTGTAAAACTCTGCATCTTCTTGGACATTCGGGCGAATCTACCACCATCGGGAACGGCAGCCATCTTGCTTCTGATGAACGGTGCGCGACAGGTCAGATCACCTTCGGCAGCACTCGCCTGCGTTCGACAACCTCGATTTCGATGCGAGGAAGTGTTCCGGTTGTCCGTTTCTGCAGAGGGATTCTCCGCAGATAGAGGAACGGATCTGTTTCCACGTGATTGATTTTCGGGCTAATCGGCACGGATTTCTTTCCGTTTCTCTGACCACTTCGAAACGAAATATCCATTCCTTAGTTAGGCCAGGTCATGTTTTACACAAAACTTAGATGAAACAATAAATATTTGGAGCCTATGGATGTACAGCTTAAAAAAGAAAACAAAAACAAATAACTTACAACAATTTGTGTGAAAACCTTATACAGCCATTCCAGAAGAAGCTAGAAGGAATGGTGATGAATTCCAGCAGACCATTTCAGACTAATAGTGATAATTATTAAATCGTTTGATGACTCGAATAGTTAAATGCCCTGTGTGGCTATCAGATAATGGGATATCACCGATGGTTATGACGAACGTCCACTGTGGATGATAACTTGGAATATGAGGATATTATATCTGGAAAGCTGGAAAGCAAGAATTGTTATGGTTATAGTTAAAAAGTAACCGTTTTCTTTGAAGAATAAATTTCTCTAGAAAAAAAACGTATATTTGCGATGGATGACTATTACATTTTACGCATCACGCATATTTGATTTTGCTATGCATCTACCATATACACGCAATGTACTAATCCACGCAGTAAATGTACGATCCACAAATATATGTATTGCGCTCACACACACACACACACACACACACACACACACACACACACACACACACACACACACACACACACACACACACACACACACACACACACACACATACACACACACACACACACACACACACACACACACACACACACACACACACACACACACACACACACACACACATATATATATTGTATATATATTGTGATGACCCCAGGCCTCCCATCTCTGCATTCCTTTACCCCCTTTTTTCTTCCCATTCCATGCCTCCCTTTCCTTCCTTTCCCTCTCCTTTCTTCTGTCTCTCTTCCTTTTCCTCTCCTTCTTCCTAGCCTAGCCTAGCATCCACGCTTTCCCTTATTACTTCAGCTGTTCTTTACTCTTTACTCCCTTATTCTATACTGTCTTCTCACTCGTTTTTCTCTATAGTAACTTTCCTCTTCTATTTCTTTGCCTTCTGCTTCATGTCTTTGCCTCAAAAAGCCTAGGCCCTGTCTTCATGCCTATCTAGTGATGTTTTTTCCCCTTAATTCATTCCTCCCTCTTCTATTTCTTTTCCTTTGCCTTATTCCCGTTCCTTTTACCTTAGCCTAGCCTTTCCTTAACCCATATCCTGCCACATTCTGTCGTAGAAGATATGAAGATAGGAACAATAGGACATAGGGGTCGGCTGTCACTCCTCATCTCTTATGCTTTGTCCTTTTAACGTTTTTCTTTGTATATTGGGCTGATGAGATATTGTTTTAGTATGCCTTTTATCATTATTTTCTTCTTATATACTTAATTAACGTTTCTTTTTAATTCTTGTTGTCCTTTTAACGTTTTTCTTTGTATGTTGGGCAGATAGGATATTGTTTTAGTATGCCTTTTATCATTATTTTCTTCTTATATTCTTAATTATCGTTTCTTTTTCATTCATGTTGTTCTTTTAACGTTTTTTTTTTTTGTATATTGGGCTGATAGGATATTGTTTTAGTGTGCCTTTTAATGTCATTATATTCTTCTTATATTCTTGAACGTTTCTTTTTCATTCTTGTTGTACTTTTAACGTTTTTGTTTGTAATATTGGGCTGATAGGATATTTTATTAGTGTGACTTTTAATGTCATTATTTTCATCTTATATTCTTAACGTTTCTTTTTAATTCTTGTCCTTTTAACGTTTTTCTTTGTATATTGGGCGGATAGGATATTGTTTTAGTGTACCTTTTATCATTATTTTCTTCTTATATTTTCTTAATTATCGTTTCTTTTTAATTCTTGTCCTTTTAACGTTTTTCTTTGTATATTGGGCGGATAGGATATTGTTTTAGTGTACCTTTTATCATTATTTTCTTCTTATATTTTCTTAATTATCGTTTCTTTTTAATTCTTGTTGTCCTTTTAACGTTTTTCTTTGTATATTGGGCAGATAGGATATTGTCTTAGTGTGACTTTTAATGTCATTTTTTTCTTCTTATATTCTTAAGTATCGTTTCTTTTTAATTCTTGTCCTTTTAACGTTTTTCTTTGTATATTGGGCAGCTAGGATATTATTTTAGTATGACTTTTAATGTCATTATTTTCTTCTTATATTTTTGACGTTTCTTTTTGATTCTTGTTGTTCTTTTAACGTTTTTTTTTGTATATTGGGCTGATAGGATATTGTTTTAGTGTGACTTTTAATGTCATTATATTCTTATAGTAACGTTTCTTTTTAATTCTAGTACTTTTAACGTTTTTCTTTGTATATTGGGATGATAGGATCTTGTTTTGGTGTACCTTTTAATGTCATTATTTTCTTCTTATATTCTTAATTATCGTTTCTTTTTAATTCTTGTTGTCCTTTTAACGTTTTTCTTTGTATATTAGGCAGATAGGATATTGTTTTAGTGTGACTTTTAATGTCATTATTTTCTTCTTATATTCTTAATTATCGTTTCTTTTTAATTCTTGTCCTTTTGGCGTTTTTCTTTGTATATTGGGCTGATAGGATATTATTTTAGTATGACTTTTGATGTCATTATTTTCTTCTTATATTCTTAATTAACGTTTCTTTTTCATTCTTGTTGTTGGGCATTTTAGAAATCGTTGTTTTTATTTACCAAAGAGCCACCTTTTTTATGTTTTATCTTTTGTTTAATCTATACTTTGTATGATTCTAGTTTTTGCTCTTTTAACATTTTCATTTGTTTTACTTTTATTTTGACATTTATGTTTTGCAAGCCAGCCGAAGGTTTGTTTGTCCTTATGTTTGTTTGTTTGTTTTACGCTTTTTAGTTGCAAATGTTTTATTCCATTATCTTCTCTTATTTTCAAGCTAATTAAAGCATCTATTTTTGTTATTTTTATCAGTGTATGGGATTGATTATAGGTTTTATTGTGTACAATGCTTCTGCCATAATCATATTTTAGTTTGTTTTATTTTGTCGGATTTATTATTTGTTATTTTCATAATGGCATTGGATCTCTCTCTCTCTCTCTCTCTCTCTCTCTCTATATATATATATATATACATATATATATATATATATATATATATATATATATATATATATATATATACATATATATATATATATATATATATATATATATATATATATATAGATATATATATATATATTTATACACACACACACACAGACACACACACACACACACACACACACACACACACACACACACACATATATATATATATATATATATATATATATATATATATATATATATGTGTGTGTGTGTGTGTGTGTGTGTGTGTGTGTGTGTGTGTGAGTGTGTGTGTGTGTGTGCATGAGTTTATACATATATATTTAAACACACACACACACACACACACACACACACACATATATATATGTATGTGTGCGTGTGCGTGAGTGTGCATGTATGTGATCGTGTATGTGTATGTACATGTACATGTATATATATAACATAACCACGATGCTGCCTTGAACTGACTTCGTTTAGCCTTATGAAATATACCATTTAGAGATGATAATTTGAAGTGTTGATGTATTTGCCTACCGTCTGGCCACTCCTTATGAAATTGACTTCTCGTTGCAAATTGTTGTGTATCCTGTCAGGAAGCTACAAAGCCATGCTAATAATAACTTGCTAAGCGAGAGCCAGGGTGTCCTTGAATCGTTTTTCAGCTGGAGAGGGAGGGAGGGAGGGAGGGAGAGGGAGAGGGAGAGAGGGAGAGGGAGGGAGGGAGGGAGAGGGAGGGAGGGAGGGAGGGAGAGGGAGGGGGTGGGAGAGGGGGGTTGGGAGGGAGGGAGGGAGAGGGGGAGGGAGGGAGGGAGGGGGGGGGAGAGGGAGGGAGGGAGGGGGAGGGAGGGAGAGAGGGAGGGAGGGAGGGGGAGAGGGAGGGAGAGGGTGAGAGGGAGGGAGGGAGGGAAAGGGGGGGAGGGAGAGGGAGGGAGGGAGGGAGAGGGAGTGAGGGAGGGAGGGAGGGAGGGAGGGAGGGAGGGAGGGAGAGAGAGAGAGAGAGAGAGAGAAAGAGAGTTAGAGAGAGCGAGAGAGAGAGAGAGAGAGAGAGAGAGAGATAGAGATAGATAGATAGATAGATAGAGAGAGAGAGAGAGAGAGAGAGAGAGAGAGAAAGAGAAAGAAAGAGAGAGAGAGAGAGAGACAGAGAGCGAAAGAGAGATCAAAGTATTAATCTTAATTACTACTGTTACGCCACTCACATACCGGTGCATAAATATCCAAATTTGCACATTGAATCACAAGCACTTATACACTCGTTCTCTCTCTCTCTCTCTCTCTCTCTCTCTCTCTCTCTCTCTCTCTCTCTCTCTCTCTCTTTCGCGCTCTCTCTCTCTCTCTCTCTTTCTCTTTCTCTCTCTCTCTCTCTCGCTCTCTCGCTCTCTCTCTCTCTCTCTCTCTCTCTCTCTCTCTCTCTCTCTCCACTGCATATCCCAAACAGCCATGAGTAAAAAGCTCAATAAAATCACAAAATGTCTAACAAACAGACATAATATGTTGTCATTCTAGGCGAGGTTACCTGTTCTCTCACCTGTGCTCTGTTTTCATCATTTGTGGCCCTAACTTTCACACCTTTCACATACCAAATGCCACCACCTGGACTTTTATTTTTATCTGACTTGTTCTGCTTTTGGAAAGTTCGATTATGTCATATCCTATGATGTATGTTTTGTTTTCATTTATTTTTTTATTTATTATTTATTTATTTAGTCATTTATTTACTTATTTGTGATTATGGTAATCAT
>NC_091579.1:31301680-31304180 GCF_042767895.1 Penaeus vannamei
AGGCGAGCTGGACAGATAAACGAGGAAAGGTCTCAAGCTGGACCGAAACGTAAGGAGAAGGTTAACGAAGCGAAGGCAGAGCACCGGTGCGTCACGGAAGAAGAAAGGGGTGGCTGTCGGTGCAGCTGAAGATGCCAAAACTGGAACATTTTAAACATCGGTTTGCAGCGAGTCAAGGGGATGGCAAAGGTGGTAGGGAAGTAAAGACAGATAGATTGATAGATAGCTAGATATATATAGAGAGAAACAGCATTCTATTGTGTTAAGGGATCAGAAATTGTATTCAGACATGGTGTTTATCAGTATTGGAATGAAGATGCTGGGGTTCTGAAAAAACGGGTTCGACAATGACTTTCAGAAGCACAATAAATAATAAAAAGATAAAGGAGGACTAAAGAAAGGAATGAGAGAGCCAAACCAAAGGAGGAGAGGAGGAAGATAGAAGAAAATTCCAAACACGATAAGAGAAGACATAAAGGCAATCGGAGGGACAGAAGAATGCGAATCAGGGCAACTTGGAGAGAAATAAGTTCGATTTTGTGAACCTTCAACAACTTGAGACCGACAGAAAAAAGGTAAGTATTTTTTACGGGAATTACCAAATAGCAAAAATAACGAAAGTGATGATAAGTAAGAGGAAAAGACGTTACATACACAACAAAATACATAAAAATAACAACAATGATGATATGTAAGAAGAAAAAAAACAAATCAAAACAAAACATAACAACAATAACAACAATGATGATAAGTAAGAGGAAAAAAAACAAAAAAAACAAAGCATATATAACAAAATAACAATAACAACAATGATGTTACATAAAAGTGAAAAAAAAAAAAAAAAAAAAAGATGAATCATAACATCGAGACGCACTCTTGAAGGGGATGGAGATGGTCATGGACGCCCCATAGCCGAAGGGAAGGTTCCGCCCCATAGGAAGACTCAGCGTGGGCGTGAGGACCAGGATGCTCTGGGGGGGCAGCGCCAGCCTCCGCTCCGGCGTCAGGTACAGGAAGCCCGACTGCCGCGAAGGATCCGTCCTGCAGGAGGCGAGAGAAAGGTCCTCGAGTGTGAACGCGACAGAAACATGAGGTTTGTAATATTATTTAATGTACATACATATCTCTCTCTGTGTGTGTCTATATATTTATATGTATGTATGTATACGTGCACACACATATATAAACACACACGCGTACATACACATAGACAATGGAACCTCTTATAAAAGGCACTTCCTAGACTTGGCACTTCTTCTAAATAGGCGGGTTTTTGTCCGATCCCGAACCGACGCTCATGTAAATTTCTTATTAACGGAACTTCCTGGACCAAGCACTTCCCGTCTCCGGCAATTGGCAGCCAGATCCCGTTCCCGATTAGCCAATCAGCTTCCCGAAATCGGCAGTGGGGATTCGGATGAAAACCGATCGGCAGCGACGACGAAGCCGAGGAGCACTCAACTCGTCCGAACGCAGCCATCAGAGAAGCGAGAGAAATGGCGGGAAGATTTCGGGACTTCTGTCTGCGCGAGAATATGTGTCAGACTTCGTGCAGATGACGACACAGATGAACAATTCTTTACTTGGGAAAACTCGTGTCCTCCTCCCGGCAGGTTGACTTGTTTTCTTTTTGTTTCATGCGCGTAAACAGTTGATTTATTTTGGACAATCTCAACTTCAACAACTTTGCGTAATCCTCTCGTCAAACTAAGTTGGTGTCTTCTTCTCACTCGTAGAGATTTTTTTTTTTTTGGCTAATGCTTTTTGTAAATAAGGTTTTGAAATTGTGTCTCTGCAAGTCAAGTGCCAAGAGTGCGAGTTTTCACTCATTTTTCTGGTCAATTTCATAACGCTATTTTTTTTTTTTTTCAAAATTTTGTACATATATAGAATATATGTTGTTAATATATTATATACACTATAGCTATGACTCGTTACGCATGCCTTGGACCCCAGCTTACCGAATTTTGGCAGCTTCTCGAAATTGGCACTTTTGGTCGGGTCCCTCGAGGTGCCAAGTCCAAGAAGTTCCTCTGTATATATGTATCTTCCTGTCATCACCAGCCTGTATCAGTCCACTGCAGGACATAGGCCTCTCCCAGTCGTTGCCAATTGTTCCTATTCTACGTTTTTGGCTTCCATTCTTGGCCCCGAATTTCGCTATTTCGCTACGCCATCTTGTCATTGGTCTGGTCCTTGGTCTTCTTGGGTTTTCTTTATCCCAGTCTGTTAGTTTTTTTTTTTTATCCATTTACCCACATACACATACACACTCACATATCTATCTATCTCTATATATGTATATATGAGTGTGTGTATGTATATATATACTTACACACACATATCTATCTATATATTTATCTATCTACATATATATATACACACATATACATATATATATGTATACATATACATGTGTGTATATGTATATATGTATAATATGTATATGTATATATATATAAATATTATATATACCTGTATATATACATATATATATATA
>NC_091579.1:31319180-31324180 GCF_042767895.1 Penaeus vannamei
GAATACGGTCGTTAATCCAGGTCTTTATGGTATCCTGTTTTAAGCCTTTAAATACCACGCTTAACAGGTCGATGATTCGCATTTTGTGAGGCCGGTGAGCGCGGCTGCAGCTGTGTTCGGACGAGGATGGCTTCCGTGATGCGTCTTTGTTTGTTTTTCGTTCTAATCCGTGCATTGTGGCTTTAATTCGTGATGTATAAAGGACAGAGTGTAGTGTTTAAGTCTGTTTCTTCAGGTAATGCCGTTGCGACAGAGATGATCACTGAAAAAGCTTTTTTTTTTTTGGTCTATGTGAGTTTGTTTACTTATTTTTCTGGTTATCTTTTTTTCTTCAATATGCGACCGCTTTTTGTACGCTGATTTGCCTTTAACCTCGCACTTTTTCCACTACGTCTTTCCTACAATTCTCTCCTCTTAATGACCTGCTGGAGTTCGCATGGCATACAGCATTCTAAACTTTAAGAATTAACGACAAGTCAACTTTTACGACGCGGTCGCTTTCTTTAATCGCTTTCTCTTCCCCGTATTTTATTATTTTCGCTCTCTCTTCTTCCCGTTTTCTTTCACTACCTGTTTGTAGAAGAAAATGGGATCACGAGCCGTGAGTGGAGATTATCAACTGACCTCACGCGATAAATTATTAAAAAAAAAAGATCCAAAAAGAAACACATGCACGTACACATACAAGCACACACACGCACATAGATATATGCGTGCTTGTATGTATGAAGATGGTATATGTAGGAGAAAGTACGAAGTTAAATGCAAACCAGAAAAGGGGGTCACATATGGAAGACAAAAATAACCAGAAAAATAAGTAAACATACTCATATAAAACAAACAAACAAACAATTACAGTAATCATCTTTTTCCCAACGGCATTACCTGAAGAAACAGACTTAAACAATACACTCTGTCCTTTATACATCACAAATTAAAGCCACAATGCACGGATTAGAACGAAAAACAAACAAAGACGCATCACGGAAGCCATCCTCGTCCGAACACAGCTGCAGCCGCGCTCACCGGCCTCACAAAATGCGAATCATCGACCTGTTAAGCGTGGTATTTAAAGGCTTAAAACAGGATACCATAAGGACCTGGATTAACGACCGTATTCTTAGATAAATCGTGGAATCCATTCTTTGAAGCGCAAAATCCTCTACTAAGGAATAATACCGATAAAAAAAATCGTGGTATACGAAAATAACACAAGAGGATAAGAACATTGTATTTTTGAAACTGGTAATCCTAAAAATACAGTAAGACTTATTATAAGGAGAAAGATTCTGGCATTAGGAAATAACGTCAAGAATTGTGCGTTACACAATTTATTTAAACATACGACCATAAAACGAGAAAAAAAAACGACCCCCGTTTTCTATTGTCACGTGACTAGAATCTAAAAGGAACCGATTCCATTAAATATATTTGAGGAAGGTTTTGTTGCTGAGGAGGCATGGTAGGAAGACTAGATAAATGGAAAGTTTGTGAGGAGGCGGACCGGTGTGAGAGTGAGACTTTGAGAGGGAGAGTGGTAAGGAACGAGAGGGTGGAGCTGTTGTTCTAGGAAATGAGTGTGAATTAATAAGGTGAGATGCAGGACAGGGATTGTGGGAATAGGAAAATAAGTATATCGAAGGATGGAGGAAGGATACGAGGTGTGTAAGTGACAAGGTATTGTGAGTGTGGTTACAAGCAAGTGTGATTATATTACACTGGCCACTCCCCTTCTCTCTCTCTCCCTCTCCCCCCCCCCCCCCTCTCTCTCTCTCTCTCTCTCTCTCTCTCTCTCTCTCTCTCTCTCTCTCTCTCTCTCTCTCTCTCTCTCTCTTTCTCAGCCGCCTCTCTCTGTCTGTCTCTTTCTGTCCCTATCTATTTATCACTCTTTCTGTTCACCTCTCTCTTTCTTTCTGTCCCTGTCTATTTATCACTCTTTCTGTTCATCTCACTCTCTCCCACTCCCCCCCCCTCTCTCTCTGTCTCTCTGTCTCTGTCTCTCTCTCTCTCTCTCTCTCTCTCTCCCTCTATCTATCTATCTATCTCTATCTCCCTCCCCCCTCTCTCTCTCTCTCTCTCTCGCTTTCTCTCTCTATCTATCTCCCTCCATCTCCTCTCTCTCTATCTATCTATCTATCTTCCTCCCCCCCTCTCTCTCTCTATCTATCTATCTTCCTCCCCCTCTCTCTCTCTCTATCTATCTATCTATTTGTCTCCCCCCCTCTCTCTCTCTCTCTCTATCTATCTATCTCTATCTCTGTCTCTCTTCTCCCTCTTCCCCCCTCTCTCTCTGTTTCTCTCTCTTCTTCCCCCCCATCTCTCTCTCTCTCCCTCTCTGTCTCCCTCTCCCTCTCTCTCTCCCTCTCTCCTCTCTCTCTCTCTATCTCCCCCCCCTCTCTCTCTCTCTATCTATCTCCCCCCACCCCCCACCCCTCTCTCTCTCTCTCTCTCTCTCTCCTCACTCTCTCTCTCTATCTCCCCCCCTCTCTCTCTCTCTATCTATCTCCCCCCCCTCTCTCTCTCTTTCTCTCTCTATCTCTCTATCTATCTCTTCCTCTGTCTCTCTCTCTCCCTCTTCCCCCCCCTCTCTCTCTTTCTCTCTCCTCTCCCCCTCTCTCTCTCTCCCTCTCTGTCTCCCTCTCCCTCTCTCTCTCTCTCTCCTCTCTCTCCTCTCTCTCTCTCTCTCTCTCTCTCTCTCTCTCTCTCTCTCTCTCTCTCTCTCTCTCTCTCTCTCTCTCTCTCTCTCTCTCTCTCTCTCTCTCTCTCCCTCTCTCTTGGAATATGACAGAATAGCACATACTCATAGCATACAGGAAAATATGTGCCAACGGTTTCCATTCCCGGATTTCACAATAAGAGAGCGGCAGGAAAAGTTGAAGTGGGACGAACATATCATGAGAAACGATGTGTTTTGGTTATTTAAATGCACACACTCAAACAAATGTATGTACAGCATATATGTACGTACGTGTGTTGTGTTTGTGTGTGTGTGTGTGTATACGTGCAGACATTTTTCTGGCTTTAAAACTTGCTAATATGTATAACCCGATTAATCTACTAATTGTTTAATAAATACAACCAAGAAAAACCTTCCTGTTGATTGCTTTACTAACCATAAACTCTATTTATTTGCGCAGGATAAAGGTTTATGCGAAAGAAGAAAACCAGTAAACCTCCCGGCAAGGCAGATGCAACCTTGGGTCGAGAGAAAATAGAGTCGTTGGGACGTTTCTCTTTTAAACTTTCATCGTTTGATCAAAGAAGATAATTTAAATTTACAGCTATTTTTTTTTCTTTTTCTTTTTTGAGGAATGAAAGAAAACACGACGAAGGACAGACGAACAGAGAGAGAGAGAAAATAATCTTCCAGAAAACAAGAGATTAACTGGTGATAAAAAAGGCACATTCAAGAAATAGATGAAGATGAAAGAAATGGACGTTTCAGGCAGAGTTGACGAGGCCGAGAGACGAGTGGTTGGGAACAAGAGAGTAATTTATGTAACGTGAACCCTGTGCGTGGTTCCAGATCCAAAACATTACGTCCATTGCCATTTAGAATTAGTTAGATGAGTTGAATTACTTAACGGGCCAACAGGAATTGGTTCCAGAACACTGATCGCTCAAGGAACATCAGCGATCGCTTCAGGTGTAACTGGGATGTCTTTGACCTTCGCAAATTAGATTCCCATACTGATTTCTGTTGATTAGATATGCAGATGATATTGCTTTGTTCTACAATGGTGCACAGAGACTAACAGATTCCCTCGCCTTCTTATAAGTGAAATTAAAACGTGGATTCTTTCCCAACACCGCATTAGACAGCTAAGGACCTAAAGCAGAGCCTCCACAGATTCACCTAAAAAGCAGATGAAGCAAGTCTGTTGTACAAATGGCTCCCTGTAGAAAGCAGACTGTGCTTAACGGGTCCCATCGCCCACACGGCAGATGGAAGCCCGATCACGGTACTTGCATATGGTAAGCGGCTGACGGTACACGGAAAGGAAGGCGACTGCCCGCTGCTCCTTGTCGAGAAGACCGTAAAAGATGTTTTCCGAGACGTCGCGGTGCTCCCGAAGCGAGAGGCGGAGGGTGGCGTCAGAGACCCCAATGCACGGGTTGGGACATGATGCAAATAGGAAAGGATTGTCACAACAGGAAGGAAAACGGCAGAAGGAAACGCGCAAAGTGACGTCACGGGAAAGCGACCCAGTATGGAGAGGGAAACTCGTCAGAATTTTGAAACAGAAGTTACTGTATATGTATTTTGTACTGTGGTGGAGAAAGTCAAAGAAAATCGTATAGCCATGTAGAATATGCACAGTGAATGTAAATATCAACCGCTGCTCTCGCCAGATCAGGCATCGGTGCAAACACGAGACCAAGAAAGGTTGAAGTGGGACAGGAACAACATGTTTGTGTGTGCGTGCGTACGAGCGCGCTTGCATGCGTGCTCTACAAACCAAATATTGGACGATTCACTTTAACCTGGACGTCCTACCGTGGCATTTGACGCTCCTTCTTGCTCCTGCCACGAGATCCAACGTAAATTAAGGCATATCTGCAAAATACGGAAAGCTGATCAGCTGACTACAGCGTCCGTTAAGATCTTGAAACAAGGAGAGCGACAATAAAACGCGAGCCTCGCCCGGGCATTAGTATGGACTCCTGCAGGCGATGGCTCACCCGCATCGAGATAAGCTTCCGGAGGTCACGGTCACACGACGTAGATCTCCCTCTCCTGCTCGCGAGTCGGATCGTGTGAGACAGGTTTTCACTTTACGGTTGGCTGGCGGGGCTTAGGACACAGCTGGGCAGGTTCGCTATCAGTGCCCAATGTAGCAGTTCAAAAGAAAGGAAAAAATGGAAGAAAAAGCATACACAAGCTGACCTCCCACTTTCCCTTCTGAGAACGACTGAGGAAGGAAATGCAATTCTCAGCAACATTATCAATTGTATTTCCTCGTAATCACGGGGAATGGAGGCTGATTATCCTTTCCTAT
>NC_091579.1:31339180-31341680 GCF_042767895.1 Penaeus vannamei
TATATATATATATATATATATATATATATATATAACTAAGCTCAGTCGTTCAATTCCGAATTCCTTTTGTGCAAATAAATCCTTTTTGCAGCAGGAAAGGCAATCAGATTTAGCAAGGCAGAACAACCAACTGGAAGAGAGATCTATTTCACATCTTTACTCATTAATGTGCACATAGACATATAGTCACGGATTAATACTCCATCTTTCAGGCTTTCCAATTTTCTCAATTTCATTTGCTCTAATCATTTTTTTTCTATTGTCATTATTCTTTTTTTTTTGGGGGGGGGGGAGGGGGGGGGGAATCTCAGATTGTTCGGTAATTCACATGTTTTCTTTTTTCTATTTTCACTTTAATTTTTATACATGCTCTCACACACTCATTATTATGATTTTTTTGTGAAAGAATATGCTCACTTTTCACTATGATCACTTTTTGATGTATTAATAACAAAAATTTAATAAGAATCATAAAAGAATAGAAATAAAAAGTTGGAGAAAACGGCATCAATAATAGGAAAATTTCTAACCTGACCGATGATGGTGAAAATAACGACTTTCGAATCATACTCTCTACACTTGCATGCTAATATTTTATCGGAGTATCGCTTTGATTCGAAAGTTTATGAAAAGGTCGTTTTTATTCAGAGGAATACAAAATATCCATAGATTTCAATTTTGTTATTATTTTTCTGGCACTAGGAAATGGACCGAGGATGTGCACGCGCCATGTAAAATTTTTTAGCATCAGCTGTTCATAAGCGCAAGTGCCAGAGCGAGCGCGAGAGGCAGGTTCTGGCAGCGGCAGAGGCTGGGCGACGAGTATATAAGGCTGGGTCGAGGCGGGCACCGGGCACAGTTCTTCGGCAACGGGAAGAAGTGAGTGGTTGGCTAGTCCTCTCTCCTTCTCTACCTGTCTCTGTCTCTGTTTCTCTCTTTCTGCGTCTTTGTCTCTTTCTCTCCCTCCCTCCCTCTCCTTCTCCCTCTCTCTCTCTCTCTCAATTCCCTTCAAATACTGCCATCGAGAGGATATAAAAGTATTCATACCATTCGCAAGATATTCAGACATAGCTTGTGACTTGGACATAAAGCCCTTGTATGCATTCTTGTGCCACGAGCTGGTCGCTTCGGGGGAACTAAGTGGTCGTCTTTCAGAGCAAGATGGCGGCTGTCCAGAGAAGCGCGGGAATTACCGCTGTTCTAGTGATCCTGGCGATGGCTTCTGGCGCCGAGGCTCTCGCTGTTAACGAGTAAGTATTGGTCAACGAGTGTTTATCGAAGGCACGGTATAACGTGTTCAGTGAATTAGCTAATCCTTGTGGTGCTTTGAAACTGGAAATACTCTGAGTGAGGACTGGGATGGTGGAACTTTTACGGAAATTGAAAGACGGTTCATTAGATGTGTGATTTGGTGATGGTGGTGACAGTTCTGCAGTGCTACTGATAGACAAGAAAGGAAGGATGTGAAAGTGGAAACAGTTCGGTTTATTCCGTCAGCATTAATGTTTATGTTATGCATAGACACACACACAACACACACACATATATAAATATGTATATGAAGTAATATTACAACCTTATGTTTCTGTCGCGTTCACACTCGAGGACCTTTCTCTCGCCTCCTGCAGGACGGATCCTTCGCGGCAGTCGGGCTTCGTGTACCTGACGCCGGAGCGGAGGCTGACACTGCCCCCCGAGAGCGTCCTGGTCCTCACGCCCACGCTGAGTCTTCCTATGGGGCGGAACCTTCCCTTCGGCTATGGGGCGTCCATGATCATCTCCATCCCCTTCAAGAGTGCGTCTCATTGTTCTGATTCATCTTTTTATTTTTTTTTCACTCTTATGTAACATCATTGTTATTGTTATGTATTTTGTTATATATGCTTTGTTTTGTTTTGTTTTTTCCTCTTGCTTATCATCATTGTTGTTATATTTTTTATGTTTTTATTGTGTATGTAACGTTTTTTTCCCCTCTTACTTATCATCATTGTTATTTTTGTTATGTATTTGGCAATTCCCGTAAAAAATACTTGCCTTTTTCTGTCGGTCTCGCCCCAAGTTGTTGAAGGTTCACAAAATCGAACTTATTTCTCTCCAAGTTGCCCTGATTCGCATTCTTCTGTCCCTCCGATTGCCTTTATGTCTTCTCTTATCGTGTTTGGAATTTTCTTCTATCTTCCTCCTCTCCTCCTTTGGTTTGGCTTTCTCATTCCTTTCTTTAGTCCTCCTTTATCTTTTTATTATTTATTGTGCTTCTGAAAGTCACTGTCGAACCCGTTTTTTCAGAACCCCAGCATCTTCATTCCAATACTGATAAACACCATGTCTGAATACAATTTCTGATCCCTTAACACAATAGAATGCTGTTTCTCTATATATATATCTAGCTATCTATCAATCTATCTGTCTTTACTTCCCTACCACCTTTGCCATCCCCTTGACTCGCTGCAAACCGATGTTTAAAATGTTCCAGTTTTGGCATCTTCAGCTGCACCGACAG
>NC_091579.1:31351680-31354180 GCF_042767895.1 Penaeus vannamei
ACAGGAAGAAGTGAGTGGTTGGCTGGTCCTCTCTCCTTCTCTACCTGTCTCTGTCTCTGTTTCTCTCTTTCTGCGTCTCTGTCTCTTTCTATCTCTCCCTCCCTTGTGTGCTGTGCTGGCGCAGCGGTAAGGTGCTGGTCTAGCAATCTTGCGGACCTGCGTTCAGTCCCACGCCCGGCCAGTGAGTGGTATCCCCGGCCACTCCTTGCACACAGGGGGAGATTTGGGCAAAATAAAACAGTCAGTATGTCACAGCAAAGAATATCCATTGTAACAAATGGAATTAAAACTAAATCTTTAAAAAATCTTTAAATCTCTCCTTCTCCCTCTCTCTCTCTCTCAATTCCCTTCAAATACTGCCATCGAGAGGATATAAAAGTATTCATACCATTCGCAAGATATTCAGACATAGCTTGTGACTTGGACATAAAGCCCTTGTATGCATTCTTGTGCCACGAGCTGGCCTCTTCGGCGAAACTAAGTGGTCGTCTTTCAGAGCAAGATGGCGGCTGTCCAGAGAAGTGCGGGAATTACCGCTGTTCTAGTGATCCTGGCGATGGCTTCTGGCGCCGAGGCTCTCGCTGTTAACGAGTAAGTATTGGTCAACGAGCGTTTATCGAAGGCACGGTATAACGTGTCCAGTGAATTAGCGAATCCTTGTGGTGCTTTGAAACTGGAAATACTCTGAGTGAGGACTGGGATGGTGGAACTTTTACGGAAATTGAAAGACGGTTCATTAGATGTGTGATTTGGTGATGGTGATGACAGTTCTGCAGTGCTACTGATAGACAAGAAAGGAAGGATGTGAAAGTGGAAACAGTTCGGTTAATTCCGTCAGCATTAATGTTTATGTTATGCATAGACACACACACAACACACACACACATATATAAATATGTATATGAAGTAATATTACAACCTTATGTTTCTGTCGCGTTCACACTCGAGGACCTTTCTCTCGCCTCCTGCAGGACGGATCCTTCGCGGCAGTCGGGCTTCGTGTACCTGACGCCGGAGCGGAGGCTGACACTGCCCCCCGAGAGCGTCCTGGTCCTCACGCCCACGCTGAGTCTTCCTATGGGGCGGAACCTTCCCTTCGGCTATGGGGCGTCCATGATCATCTCCATCCCCTTCAAGAGTGCGTCTCATTGTTCTGATTCATCTTTTTATTTTTTTTTTCACTCTTATGTAACATCATTGTTATTGTTATGTATTTTGTTATATATGCTTTGTTTTGTTTTGTTTTTTCCTCTTGTTTATCATCATTGTTGTTATTTTTTTTATGTTTTTATTGTGTATGTAACGTTTTTTTCCCCTCTTACTTATCATCATTGTTATTTTTGTTATGTATTTGGCAATTCCCGTAAAAAATACTTGCCTTTTTCTGTCGGTCTCGCCCCAAGTTGTTGAAGGTTCACAAAATCGAACTTATTTCTCTCCAAGTTGCCCTGATTCGCATTCTTCTGTCCCTCCGATTGCCTTTATGTCTTCTCTTATCGTGTTTGGAATTTTCTTCTATCTTCCTCCTCTCCTCCTTTGGTTTGGCTTTCTCATTCCTTTCTTTAGTCCTCCTTTATCTTTTTATTATTTATTGTGCTTCTGAAAGTCACTGTCGAACCCGTTTTTTCAGAACCCCAGCATCTTCATTCCAATACTGATAAACACCATGTCTGAATACAATTTCTGATCCCTTAACACAATAGAATGCTGTTTCTCTCTATATATATCTAGCTATCTATCAATCTATCTGTCTTTACTTCCTTACCACCTTTGCCATCCCCTTGACTCGCTGCAAACCGATGTTTAAAATGTTCCAGTTTTGGCATCTTCAGCTGCACCGACAGCCACCCCTTTCTTCTTCCGTGACGCACCGGTGCTCTGCCTTCGCTTCGTTAACCTTCTCCTTACGTTTCGGTCCAGCTTGAGACCTTTCCTCGTTTATCAGTCCAGCTCGCCTCCTGGCACAATGTCCTCTGTACCTGGACAATGCGCGCATATCAACTAAAATGTTATCTAACCTTTTTGACCTCGTCGGTAATGCTTTGCAGTTGGTTTTGACGACCTTGGCTTGACATCCGAGGAGAACACCTGGGGCATCATTGAGGGACTCGATGACCCTTCTCCGGGGGACCTGGCTGGTGGCCACAGGTAGGTGCAAGGAATCCATCAATTCCATAGCAAGAATTGGACCAAATATGCCATAGGGTTCCGATACAGTAAGAACATAACAGACGCACCAACTGTAACAGGACATAAAACGTCATCCTCAGGGAGGTGATGTATAAGGTGGTGGAGGAGAGTCTGCAGTCGGTGGGCCTGGACGGGAAGGCCTGCCTCCTGCGCGCCATCTGCGAGATGTTCGAGCTTCCTCTCCCCAACTACGGCTTTATCGGCGAATTGCTTGACCTGTTCTTCAGGTAAGGAACTCTCCTTCGGGAAGTCAAACAATGGCAGGATAAGGATGATGCACTAGATTTTCACCCAGACTTAACGTTTCATT
>NC_091579.1:31361680-31379180 GCF_042767895.1 Penaeus vannamei
GGGAGAGGGGTTGGTGTTGGGGCTGTAGTTGAGACAGGAGCTGTGGTTGAGATTGGGGTGTCTGGGTTTAGAGTGGCAAAGGAATTGGTCTGAGGGATGTAGAATGTAGAAGTGGAAACGGGGACATTTTGGGGTGGATGGGGAAGGGCTGAGCGAACGATGTTGCTAGAATATGGAGTATGAGAGAAACCTTGTCGACGTGCTTCCTGTCTGGCTTCACGTAAAGTGAGACCATTTTTGTATCTGAGAGTTGCTCCCTCAAATTCAAATTTGTAAGTGGGACAGCCTCTATAAAATACATTATGGGGGCCGCCGCAGTTAGCACATGTTCGTGTTTGTGCTGAGCAGTTCGATCGATTATGACCAGGTTGGGCACATATGGGGCATCGGTCTGTGGAACGGCAATGTTTGGCAGGATGTCCAAAGCGCCAACAGTTTTGACATTGACGGGGAGGGGGTTGGTATGGTCGAACAGGGAGGCATTGTCCACCAATGTAGATACGTAAGGGAAGGTTGTGTGTACGGAAGGTAATTTTGGCAATGTTGGTCGGATTCTTTCGTTGACCTTTAGGAGGAATGGTGTAGCAATGTACTGATTTCACATATTGGTCGAGGCATCCTAATAAGTCTTCTCCACAGTCTGACCAATCTTTGGTATCGACTGGGCAGTTTGCTGGGGAGAGACAGTTCCGGTACAGGTATTAAGGGTTGGATGAGGTTCTGCAGGAATGGGGTTGCCAGAATGATCCGTTAAATTTGATAGTGCTATAGATTCAGTTTCTGATCTGACTTACCAGACGGGAGCGATCGCGTCTGGTATAGAAAGGGACTCTACCTACTTGTTTTTGGAGGCATTGTTGAAAGAGAAGTGTTGCCTGAGTAAGGAGCTGTAGCAGGGATCACGAAAAATCGGTCCCATTTGGCTGGGCTAAACAGAGTATTTAAGATATCTGTAGGGTTGGTGGTGGTGGATGGTCGGGGACGTGTGGAAGAGGGAGTATTACGAATGATGGAGAATAAGGTTGCAAGGTAGTAATAAGGGAGGATTGGTTGTTTGTTGAAGGTTGCGAGGGTAGAGTTGATGAATTTGAGGAAGTTGGGTGGGTAGGAATGTCTTCTGGAGATTGATTCTCTGCTTGGGTGGGTAATGCACTAGTAGGCATTGAGGAGTGGGCAGTAGTTTCAGTGTTCGGAGCCGTGGTCAAAGGAGAGCCTGGGTTGGGGCTATTTGATAAAGGGGCTAGCCTCATAGCCTCTAATAAAGGGATTACATTCTCATTACTGGTCATGGGGAACCTGGATTATGTAAATAGGCCTATTCGGTCCACCTCCTTTCGCTACTGAAGGTAAGGGCTAGATTAGTCAGGAGTACCGTGCCCATAGTTCCCGCAGGCCGTTCAGGACTGGCACTAGGTCAGCCTTTCCTCCTCTCAGCACGGCTCTCACACCTTAGGAAGTAGATAGTAGAAGGAGATGGAGAAGAGACGGAAACAAAAGCTGGAGAAAAAAAAAGACCATGCAATATTAGTTGAGTCGAGGGCTGAGGCCCTAGGCAGGGGAGATCCCTGTATTGGGTCTCAGTCTTCGTCTCCTAAGACCCCCCCACGACAACAACGGGCAAGGGATTGGGGGGGTCTCCACAGTCTGACCAATCTTTGGTATCGACTGGGCAGTTTGCTGGGGAGAGAGAGACAGTTCCGGTACAGGTATTAAGGGTTGGATGAGGTTCTGCAGGAGTGGGGTTGCCAGAATGATCAGTTAAATTTGATACGTGCTTTAGATTCAGTTTCTGATCTAACTGTTACCAAACGGGAGCGATCGCGTCTGGTATAGAAAGGGACTCTGCCTACTTGTTTTTGGAGGCATTGTTGGAAGAGAAGTGTTGCCTGGGTAAGGAGCTGTAGCAGGGATCACGAAAAATCGGTCCCATTTAGCTGGGCTAAACAGAGTATTTAAGATCTCTGTAGGGTTGGTGGTGGTGGATGGTCGGGGACGTGTGGAAGAGGGAGTATTACGGAATGATGGAGAATAAGGTAGTAATAAGGGAGGATTGGTTGTTTGTTGAAGGTTGCGAGGGTAGAGTTGATGAATTTGAGGAAGTTGGGTGGGTAGGAATGTCTTCTGGAGATTGATTCTCTGCTTGGGTGGGTAATGCACTAGTAGGCATTGAGGTGGGTAGTAGTTTCAGTGTTCGGAGCCGTGGTCAAAGGAGAGTCTGGGTTGGGGCTATTTGATCAAGGGGCTAGCTTCATAGCCTCTAATAAAGGGATTACATTTTCATTACTGGTCATGGGGAACCTGGATTATATAAAAGGCATCAACTGGTCCACCTCCATCGCTAGTGAAAGGTAACGGCTAGATTAGTCGGGAGTACCGTGCCCATAGTTCCCGCAGGCCGTTTAGGAGTGGCACTAGGTCAGCCTTTCCTCCTCTCAGCACGGCTCTCACACCTTAGGAAGTAGATAGTAGAAGGAGATGGAGAAGAGACGGAAACAAAAGCTGGAGAGGGAAAAGACCATGCAAAATTAGTTGAGTCGAGGGCTGAGGCCCTAGGCAGGGGAGATCCCTGTATTGGGTCTCAGTCTTCGTCTCCTAAGCCCCCCCCACGACAACAACGGGCAAGGGATTGGGGGGCTATGAGGGTAAGAGATAGACAACTAACCAGTGAAACACCGTGTCCATGACCCCCTGAAACAGTTCATGACTGACAAGAACTTTTCATCCTTTCAGCATGGTTCTAACAACTTAAGAAGTGGACAGACGGGGATGAAGAAGAAAAGGAAATGGAATGGGGGAAGAAAAGAGGCAAGAGCTGAGGCCCAAGATGGGGCTTAATGTCTACATGTACGGATATCAAATCTATTGAAACTTACCGATTGAAACCAAAGCTTGCTATCACTGATCTCTGTTTAATCTATAGTAATATACAAGTTTCTGTGTTAGTGTTAAAAATAATTACTGGTGGTTTAAGAACCCCACATCTAGAATATCAAAACTACCAGTAATTACCAAATGCAATATCTGTTACTTTCTTGGTGCCAGAAGTAAAGGCATTCACTCCATGAAGTGAATGAACTGCATCACGAATGGTTTGTGCTGGAGTGAATGCTCTCAGAAAGGATTTAAGAAAAACGCATCTAAAATCTACACGGTGAACGATGGGATTTGTGAAGGAACTTTATTCGAGATGAGATGAAGGATGACTGGATTGGTTGTCAAATTCTCTCTTTGGTAAGAATTTTTTTTGTGGTTCATATTTTTTTTAAGCTTCTCTTTTTTTTTCTCTTTTTTTTTTTACATATACATGCTTTTGAACCACATTATTGCTTTTTCTTGGACCTCATAATACATGCTCTAAAAATATATTTTTTGCATGCTGTGCTTTTATAGGTCTTATCTGGTCCATCTATTTTTTCAAATATATGTCAACGATACAAACAATTAATGTATATACAATGGTGTATACAATAATAATAGTATATATCAAATGGACATATTTGTGAAACAATAGCATACCTTACTAACAGGAATCCCTTCTACAAACTGACTATAATATTCTTGTAAAGTAACTCTAAAAAAATCACATTCCTTGTTATATATGAACAAAACACTGGCTTCATGACTCGAGTGAATGAGCAACACAAGTGGATATATCTTCTTTTTTTAGTTCTGCGAATTCTTTAACATTCTTTTTTGACTTATTTTTGCCAGCAAAGCATGGAACTAGTCTGCAACATCGTGCTGAAGTTAACCTCTACGGGATACTATTAGTCAAAAATGTGCAAAAAACAGAAGTGCAAAAAACAATTTCATGCTCTACATGACTGATCCAGCCAAGTTGGTAGTTCCATCCTTTACGATACGGCAAACTTAGCACTAAATAATTATGAACTAGAGCTATCAGCCTATCAAAACAGTGATACAACAATGTTACAGTGAGATAAGAAACAAACATTCTCCTGCTTTGGAGGCTATTCTCATATGAATCTGAAATCACACTTGTAAGCAAATAACACAAAAAGGCGACAAAACCCTTATAGTTAGCTGACTTGCAAACAAGAACTCCCTGTACCAGCATTTGGTCTACTGCAACCACTGATGCCACATTTGGGTATAGAAATATTACAAAATCTGCACTATACAATATAATAAGGAAATATCTTTTTTTTAAGAAAGAAAATAGGATCTAGTTAACAGGCATAGATTAAACATAACTTCTAAGATATATTAGTAGATATCAAAATAAACAAAAGCTAATTCTCAGTATTTCATACTTAGGTTCAACTTGTAATGGTGACACAGAAAACATCCTCTAATGAAGAACCAAAGGCATTAACTTGAACAAATTAGAGAGACAAGTCTATGATAATTCATTGGAATGGGAATCAGAGATATAACAAAGTAATAATGCAAACTATGATGATGATGATGATGATAATACCATAGTGATGATGATGATAAATAATAATAATAATAATAATAATAATAATAATAATAATAATAATAATAATAGTAACAACAACAACAACAACAATAATAATAATAATAATAATAGTAATAACAAAAATAGTAAAAAAAAAAATAATGATGACATTGATAACACAAAAATAATAACAATAATGACAATAATAACAACAATAATGATAGTAATAATAAAAAATCAAAAAATAAAATAAAAAATAATAAAAATAATAATAGTAGTAATGTTACTAGTAATAGTACCAAAAAAAAAATAAATAAAACATTAATAAACCACAACTAAAATACAATAAACACCACAATATCACCAATCATAATAATATAAAACAATCATCACATCAATATGAAAAGGTAGGTATATATAAAAACATATATACTCAAAAGACAAAATAAATGAAAGTTGACAATTCAAAAATCAAAACTGTAAACTGCCACATCATTTAATATTCAAAATAGCCTTACTCCTCACATCACAGCATTAAAGTAAACAACTTGTCAATTTAGACATAACTGTCTCGGAGCCAATTCATTTAGATACAATTTTGTGATATCTATATACAATAGTCTTAGTTCAAAATCTGAAAACTTCAAAGGTCATGCACAATTTTATGGTTTTCTGTCATACTTTTAGCATACATTTCCCTCCAATATTGGATTACAATCTTTATTTTACCTTTTGTAGGAACATATCTGGTGTGTGTGTGTGTGTGCATGTGTGTGTGTGTGTGTGTGTGTGTGTGTGTGTGTGTGTGTGTGTGTGTGTGTGTGTGTGTGTGTGTGTGTGTGTGTGTGTGTGTGTGTGTGTGTGTGTGAGTGTGTGTGTGTGAGTGTGTGTGAGTGTGTGTGTGTGAGAGTGTGTGTGTGAGTGTGTGTGTGAGTGTGTGTGTGCGCGAGTGTGTGTGCCCGCGTGTGTGTGCGCGTGTGTGTGTGCGTGTGTGTGTGTATGTGTGTGCGTGTGTGTGCGCGTGTGTACATGTATGTGTGTGTATATGAGAGAGAGAGTGAGAGTGAGTGTGCATGAGTGAGTGAGTGAGTGAGTGAGTGAGTGAGTGAATGTGTGTGTGAGTGCATGGATTGCGTGTTTAATTGAGAGAGAGAGAGAGAGAGAGAGAGAGAGAGAGAGAGAGAGAGAGAGAGAGAGAGAGAGAGAGAGAGAGAGAGAGAGAGAGAGAGAGAGAGAGAGAGTGAGTGAGTGAGTGAGTGAGTGAGTGAGTGAGTGAGTGAGTGAGTGAGTGAGTGAGTGAGTGAGTGAGTGAGTGAGTGAGTGAGTGTGAGTGAGTGTGAGTGAGTGAGTGAGTGAGTGAGTGTGAGTGAGTGTGAGTGAGTGTGAGTGAGTGTGAGTGAGTGAGAGTGAGTGAGAGTGAGCGAGTGAGCGAGCGAGCGAGCGTGTGTGTGTGTTTCCTTTAATGCCTTAAATAACCAAGGCTTAAGGTATGAAGTCACTCCAACAACCTTTAAGAGCAATCATCAGTCAAACAAATCATTACTGTCACTCTTACACAATTCAGCTATTCAGCAGAGACTAACACGGATGGCAAATTATTCCATACAGGAAAAGAAGAGAAAGGAAAGAAAGAAAGAAAAAACAATACAAGTTTCATGACATTATGTTTAGTAAATAATCATATTGAAATATATACAATATATATATACATACATATATATATATATATATATATATATATATATATATATATATATATATATATATATATATATATATATATATATATATATGTATATTTAGAAGGTTCAGTTGATGTTCTATTAATCCAGTAATTGTTATTCCTAATATCCTAAAAGGAAATCACGTATCACAAGCTAATAGCTAACATCACCACAAAGCATATCACTGCTTTTCCTTGCTAGCTCACCCCATGTTTTAATCGTAAGTTTAGAAGATATAAAAAGGGTCTTTCTGGAAATTAGGAAAAAATTAAAATTATGGAAAACAAACAATGATCTTCTCTTCTGTTGGCCTCTATATCCAGCTTCATTTCTGAAACCGCAGTTTGCTGGTTACTGTTCACGAAACAAATCCTATAAAAAACATGTAAGGAAAAGGCCAGACTATATTTACAAAAAAATCTAAACAATCAAAAATAAAATAAATACTGTCCCTGCTATATAGATATTCCTAAACTTGCTATATACTTCATTTATAATACAAGAAAGGCCAGCCAACCACTCTACTTGACACTGATAGTTTCTAACTGACAGAGTATTCACTGACAATTTAGCTGATAGCAGTTCAGTAAGGCCTACAGTCAGAATATACCTCAGCAGCTACTTAATTTTTTTACGTGAGATGGTTGACTTGATTGAATATGAATCTACCTTGAAAGCATACATGAAGCACATGGGTTACAGAAATTACCCTTCAAATAACTACGTGCTGTGAATAATAAGAGCACATCACACCCATTCCAATTTTAAGATTTCTTTTTCAGGGAGGATACAGAGTAAACTCTTAATGAAACCTATAGACATAGGGAAGGTTTAACAGTTTTTGTTTGTTATCAAAGTTTTGCTAATAATTTTTTCTTGTTTTTCTTTTTACAAGGACCCCACTCACCCCCATTTCCAAAAATATATGTGGTTGATACTTGATAATACTTTTCCAATAAGAATAAATCAAATACATAAAGGCTTGTACATTCAATATCTAACTGAATAGATAATAGTATTCTGTATTACAGTACACCAAATATAAAAAAGAGAATATTTAATCATCTTAATCATAGACAGTGATCTTATATAACAAAGAACACATTAAATAAACATTGAAAAGGTATATAACCAAATGGTTTCAGTCACATCTCAACTCATGACATACATCTTGACAACTATAGCTTAAACTAATAATGACTGTCATCATGCACATTTTTTGGGAAAGGGGAGAAGTTCATAATAGAAAAACTATTTCAAGAAATTGGAAAAAATATCAACACGATGACTTTAGAGCAAAGTAATAAAAATATATTAAAACTTTCATTTTGTATATTCATCTTTTTTTTTTTTAAAGCCAACCCATAAGTGAACCTGAGTGAATATTAGATACACATTCTAAGGTTCACATATATTTCAAGTCACTAATTAGAATAATTCTGAAAATTCTCTTTTAAGTAATTCACATTACCATTAATTCATCCTTCTGTAAATTCCTCCACAACATTTTAATTGTAATAAACAAAGTCAAAGATATAGCAGTTAATAATATTCCTTTGAGGTCAATTCCCACATCCATTCAGAATGATTACATATCATGTCTTAAACCTTAACAAGCCTACATTTAAAGTACTGTACCACAGATGAACCCATGAAAGAATGCCTTATTATCACGTGCCAAATATCACTTCATCTCATGACATACATGATTTTTCCTTCATGTGATGCGATGAATTACCTATGCAGCATGATTTGTTTGTTTACACTATGATGAATGCAAGGTGACCAAGTCATGGAATTAAAAAACAGAGAGAGAGAAAATGGGTGGATATACACAAGGAGCGATGAACGATGGGGTATGGAGGGAGGGTATACATGATCAGCAGGCTCATCTCACCCTCACTGAAATGAGTCCTCCAACATACACACACCACACGCACACACTACAATATAATAATGCTACATTTCACTCCTCGTTTTGTGCCTTCCACCTCATTACTTTTTTTGCTAACCATCTTTACTACCTATTCTACCTCCTCCACGATCTGACTTCCTCCTCATCCTCTTCCACTTCTTCCTCCTCTTCAAAGAGTTCAGGGTGCTCCCCTTCTTCAGTTTCCACTTCTTCCACTATTTCCTCTGTGATTTCCTCCTGAGAGAGAGAGCAAAAGAAATGAATGCAACAACAACAACAACAACAATAACAACAACAACAAAAAGGATAAAAGGAAAAGAAAACATGGGGAATTGAACATAAAAACATGATTAAAAAACAAACACTTAACTCATCAGTGAAAAACATTAGGCTACTTACTAGCGTATCATCCGGTGAGAGAGACGGAGTGGTGGAGTGTGGGGCAACATTGGAGTAGGCATGTGCGGCCACATGATGTCCCCCAGCCACTCCTCCCGCAGCCTGTGAGGAGACAGGCAGGGGGGAATCAAAGGCCCAGGTGAGGGTCAGGAGCCGATCGCCAAGGGTTCTCCCCTCTGACATTGCCTTTTCTGCCTCTCGACGTGAAGAGTAATGAATTGTTACAGCTGGAGTCTGATCATCCCAGATGTAATTGGAGACAGTGCCTAGGGTCTGTTTGGGGTCAAGAAAAAGTTCTTTCAATTCTCAAGATACTTTTCTTGTCATTTTAACATATCATTTTCATGACCACACTCTTCATTATACCTTTATTTAACAACACAGTCTAATCATTCAAGAACTATTCCACCTTAAATTCAGTCCACTAAATACACAAAAAGACATACATACCGAAAAGTGAGCCAACACTTCCTCCTTATCTTCACGTTCAAATCCAGAGGCATTGATCTTGGTGGTTCTTCGATCAACGGATGAAAATGAGTGCCCGCCGTACCCTCTGCCCCTGCCCCTTCCTCTTAAACCTCCTCGGGCCAAGCTTGTTACTCCTCTCCCTCGACCATAATGGCCTCCCCTGTGGGTCATAAATTTAATTCAAAATCATTTCAGATCAAGAACTATTCAAAAAATGTTTTAGAAAATGTATACCACATCAACATGTGAAATAAGGAGACCATTTCACAACTGACCTTGCCGTGCTATATGGAGCATGTCTTGCAGATCTTGAGGCAGGGTATCCTGCTGCCTGTTGCTGTGCTCGCAGCTGGTTGAGTCGTGCACGGAGTTTGGAAATGTCTCCGCCTTCTGCTTGGACAGTGTACAGCTCAAGTTCAGTGTCAAGTATTTCTCTGTCTACTTGGACTTTGCTTTTGGGCGTCTCCCCTGCTACGAGTTGTGATCTTGTTGTGTCAATGGCTGCTTGCAAGGATTTGATAGTTTCTAGGAGTAATTTTTTCTCTTCTGCTTTCATGGTGGCTTTGTTTTTGTCAAATTTTGTTACAAGTACCTGTTTCAAGAAGACAGAATAAATGAAAAATAAATTTACAATTTCATGGAGGCTAGCAATGATTTTTTTTTTTTTTTTTTTTGTAATCAAAGGTAATCTTTCTTTCTTTTCATATCCAAAAGCATCCAATAATGGCCATGGTAATGATGGTTTTAAAACATATATACCTACAATTCTATAAATGGCAAAGCAATAAATTTCCCAATGTGAAATGTCTGTTCATCCTCGCACTCCAGGTCTAGCATCCCTGACAAAGTACCAACACACTGCAATATCCAAAACAGAGCTGGCTTGTCTGACATACAGGGGTCATTTACTTCAATTTTTCATTATCTGCATGTGGTAATTATCTCCATCACCATACCAATATCAACATTCAATATCAGTGGCAACTCAGCAGTACAGACAAACAATTGGAGACTGGCAAGAGTAAGTGAACCCCAATGGTTGAAGAGATAGGACCCGAATCCTGACCGCGTTTTTGAATTTGCTAACTCAAAAAACACACACATACCCTAAATTATTCTTAAAACATAGTCCGCAAATTTGAACTGTAACTATAGCAATATGCATGTTACCTATTCTATAAAGTGTTCATATCCTGATAAATGTTGTAAGAGACATTCTATAGAATTTCTGTAATCATTTGTTAATTCTTCATTTGTGAGCGAGCTACCTTTTTTATTCTAACATTCAAATTTTGAAAAGCAATTATTTATTTGAAACATCTACTCATTATTTGCCATAAAAATTTGCATTCGTAACTGTGACAAACTAAAAATCAACTGTGAAGTATGGCCAGACGTAAGTTGATAAGATTGGTCACACAAGTGCATTCTCCTTTATTAAAATTGGCTAAAAATTATTATTATCACTAAAATATTAATAATCATGTAATATCTAACACCAAAAACACCCCATATTGAAAAGAAAAAAAGAAAAAAAGAAGAGGAAAAAAAAAAAAAAAAAATGCAAACTATCAATCATAACAATACTAACCATGCCCAGGGTCTTTAAAAGCCATAAAAAATCTTACCTTGAGCTGTTGCATCTGTTTGTCCAGCAGCATTCTTTTCCTCTGCTCAACCTCTGACTTTAGCTTTAAAGCTTCTGCCTTCTGCTTTTCCACCTTCTGTTTAGCAGCAACCTGGTATCCAAGGGAAGGAATAAGAGGTCAGTCTGCTGATGTACCTTGCAATCACAGTGAATCAACAACAATGAATTACAGACCATTTCGTACATTGCCCTTATAGGGGATAAAAGTGACACACTGGAGAATTATAATTCGACTAACGAAGATTATTCTTTAGCTTTTGACAATAACTATGTATTCATGAACTCCTGAAAAGTTTATTAATCACAATAAATACTCCCCGAATAACATTAGATGGAAATTAGTAACGTAATCATGAGTTCAATATAATATTGAACATCTATGTAATATCTATCTACAGGGCCACTAGTGCCTCTTGATAGGAGTGTTCTCAACTTTTATAGCTCTAATCCACATTTGTAATTGTCGGTGAAAAGTGAAGGAAGCAAAAGCACAAGCAAAAGCAAAGGCTACAGAGTACTAGCACATGTAAATTTGCAAATATAATTCTTAACATTCAATTACTTTCTTGACATTTACTCCTGGATCACAATCTTTATGAAGAATCCACATTTCAATTGTAGCGATGACCACAACTCTACAGGATCTCTTCCTAAACTGATATGAGATGAGAGTACTGAAAAACATTTTACCTCTGCAGCTAATAATTCTCTCTGCTTTAGGATTGCATCAATCTCTTGTCTTTTACTGTCGGCAGCAGTTTGCGTCGAGTCAGGTGCTGTGGCAGGTAAAGAGGGAGGGCCACTGACAGGGGAGGTGGGAGTAACAACTCCAGTTGTTGGGCCAGCTGCAGTTGAAGAGGCAACAGCAGTAGCAGCAGCAGCAGAATGGAGGGCATGAGTGTTGTAAACAGTCTTGACTAAGCTGCCTCGAGAGATCATCACCTGACATAAAGAGGATTATGTTTAAAGGACACCGTTACTTAACATTTGTGAACCTAATCAATCATTAGTGTATAATGATTCTGAAAGTCATCTATACCCCAATACTATCTAGTTTGAAATAATGCAGCTGCACACAATATATCTACATTCTAACAAATCAAATGTCGTAATTCTAAATCTAATTTCCCCAATTCAAATCCCAATGCATATCTGGTTTTATAACTAACCTCACAAAAAACAGCCAAAAACAAATCTGACTGAACTGTAAACAGTCTGTTACACAAATGGAAAATAATAACTCCACCTGGACAAACAGCAAGCACAGGAAAGCCAGAAGTTGGTAAATTTACCTTTTCATTTTTGTCCTCACTTGTGTGTTCCACCACCATCTTGTTGAGGGTTTTGTTTGGGTGTCTGACGCCCAGTCTGTCATGCACAGGTCTGACAGTGTGGGACGGGTAACTTCCAGGACGATCTGGTTTATTCTGAGGGTACACACGCACAGGGAAACTCACACACATGGACACACAACTGCCATAGTCACACCAAATGTTCTCCTATCTGAATGTCTTTGAATATATTCACACAATCACCAAAGAAACTCATTAACAAACTCAATACTAAGAAGGATATACAGATGAAATCCCTGCTTTGATTTTCACACTTACCTGTGGGTTGTGCCAAAATAGCTTAATAAACCTATTGTTGAGCACTGCCTCCGTGCTGCGGTAGGCTGCGTTTGCTTCTGAATGGCTTGCAAATGTGACCAGCGCTGACTCTGGATTACCTTCATTTTGAACCTGTCAAAAGAAATATATCCTATGTAACGGACTCTAGATAGGAGTAGGAAATGCCACTAGAACATATCTATCCTGTACATGGGAAAAAACTCATCAAAATGAAATACCAGTACCATAATCATACGTACCTGAATATTAACAATTGTGCCAAACTTTGCAAAATGGTCATTCAGGTGAGAAATGGTGTTCAATCCTGGAGGTATTTTTTTCAGCTCGAGGGTACAATTGTCAAGGTCAGGACGCCCTGGCTTTGAGGCCATGGGCATGACGTTGTTTGCTGGAGGAACTGCTGGGCCCAAGCGCTTGGCTAGAGACGGTCTTACTCCCCCACTTGACTGCAAAAATGGAAATTAAATGTAAGTATTCAAATGCATTTGCAAGAGCATTCATCATCTAAAAAAGAACAATAATAGCTTTTATTATCACCTATTAGAGGGGATGGGAGATGGACAGATCTATAGAGAGACAGGGAGAAAGAAAGGGAAGATAGAGGGGAGGAGGGAGGGAGGGAGGGAGGGAGGGAGGGAGGGAGGGACGAAGGGAAGGAGGGAGGCACTGAGGGAGAAAGGGAGGGAGAGAGGGAGGGAGGGAGGGACGAAGGGAAGGAGGGAGGCACTGAGGGAGAGAGGGAGAGAGGGAGGGAGGGAGGGCGGGAGGTAGGGAGGGAGGGAGGGAGGGAGGGAGAGAGGGAGAGAGGGGGAGAGAGAGAGAGAGAGGAGAGAGAGAGAGGAGAGAGAGAGAGAGAGAGAGAGAGAGTGAGAGAGAGTGAGAGAGAGAGAGAGAGAGAGAGAGAGAGAGAGAGAGAGAGAGAGAGAGAGACAGAGAGAGAGACAGAGAGAGAGACAGAGAGAGAGAGAGACAGAGAGAGAGACAGAGAGAGAGAGAGACAGAGAGAGAGACAGAGAGACAGAGAGACAGAGAAAGAGACTGAGACAGAGAGAGAGACTGAGACAGAGAGAGAGACTGAGACAGAGAGAGAGACTGAGACAGAGACAGAGAGAGACAGAGACAGAGACAGAGAGGGAACGAGACAGAGAGAGACAGAGACAGAGACAGAGAGGGAACGAGACAGAGAGGGAACGAGATAGAGAAAGAAAGAGAGGGAGAGACAGAGAGAGAAAGAAAGAATAAGAGAACTCACCACCATGGATGCCTCATTATTGACAGGCACACTGATGAGTTCCCTAGATGTGCCACCGGGAAGAGGTGGTGGAGGTGCCGAGAAACGAGGCCCCCCGCCGCTTGTCCCTCTTCCCTGACCACTGGCTCCGTAGTAAGGTCCTGTACTATTGTTGACCTGGCCACCCCACAGGCTTGGGTCACGGGGGGTATACTCACCTGGTAAAATAGAAAATCTTTTCTCAAACACCTTGGTTTATAGAAACATGAATGTACTGCTTAGTACTGAGCAATCTCTTTCCTTTACTTAATAACAATCTTCTCCAGTATACTTCCACATACACTAAAGAATGTTCAGTTCATTCTTAAAAATGTAGAAAAAGTATGAATGAGAATCAATATTTTGTACTATGGAAATCACTTTCAATTCATACCTTTTCAACATAAATGCTAAACGAGTTACCTCTGCCTGATGCATGATAATTGATGGGTAAAGAAAGCTTTAAGACTCCGCTCATGATTATATTACTGTTATATCTTTATCAAAAACAAGTACAGTTATACCTTCCTCATGATCTTTTACAGTTTTGACATTCCTGATTCACAAACCTATCACATGATTATATAAATTCAGCAACCACTTTCCAAACTATAGACAGACACCTGTGACTAAGTCAAATCAACACATTGGTCCAGGCGTCATGAATCTACTTTTCAAAAATGACACCACTTTGTCTCTTTATTAAAAATTCTAGGGATTTCAATAATTTCAACATATTCACTCAAAATTCACAAAGTTCTCAGAAGAAGACATATGCAGCTCTACCACTAATACAACTACTGCTACTGATACCATCAAAGTTACTACATCTAATACTATGACAATAGATGTATCTGTATCAATATCTATAATCATGATATTAACCAAATGACAAATGGGTGACATTGATGTCTCATCACGAAAAAATATGGCCAAGGGGCAGCTGATGAGCATATCTCATCAAGGAAAACTTTAGATGGGGCCAGGGTGACGGGAGGAACTTGCCACAAGATATTGCTGCTAAGTGGCAGGTGACAGGAATATCTTGCCAAGAGTGCATGAAGATTTTGGAGGGAGAATGAGTTACTATGTCTTTATGAAGCTGCTATTCCCTTAAACAATGGTAAAGCGTACCATTGTTGAGCCATGACTGTGACCTATTCCTTCCCAATGTTATCAGCTCCGTTGGGGTGTTACGGAAAATTTAATACTAAAATATTTAAAAGATAAATACAAATATTGCAATGCTACATACCGTTATTGTTATTGTTATTACACAGAATTAAAAATACCTGGCAAGATAATACAGAATCTGCTCAATGAAAACTATTAGTATCTTGATAAAGCATAAAAAATATTGGATATAAAAATGAGAAAATGGCAAAACAATAACAGCTCATCCACAGAAGAAGAGATTATAGCATTGCATACAGGAAGCAAGGAGTCTTGTTACTACACACGTTTGTGTGGGATGGGACTACAAGCCACACATCCTGGACAGTCAGCACTCAAAGCCAAAAGGCACCTGGTTAATATCCCTATAAGTTTACAATGATTTTGTTTTAGATGTTAATGAATATTTGTACTAGTACTACCGCTACTACTACTACTACCAGTACTAATACTGCTTCTACTGCTATTCTTTATCATTCAATTAGTACAATACAAACCGTCACTAACCAATTGTCTTACCATACTGTGGATGTCTTGGGGGAGGATGCCTAGGTCTAGGCACCCCCTGTGGTGGAGCTGGTGCCGGGGTGTACCCTTGGGCACCTGGCACTGGAGGTGGAGGAAAGTCCAGCACTCCCCCAATACCCTCGAGCACCACTGGGTCTGAGCCATGGTCGAAGGGACACATGTCACCACGCATACAATAACCTTTCTCTGTATTCAAAAAGTTGTCATGAATTAATAGCTTACCATCAAAGGACGCAAGCTAAGCAAGTGAAAGAAGTGGTGCTGGAAGTTAAGAAGGTGCACCATAACTTCTATGCTGTTAGTTAGAGAACCTTTGTAAATTATTTAAGAGGCAAGATTCAATGCAAATAAAAGAAGTGTTTTGAACCTTAAGAATAACTAAAAATAATGAAAAAAAGTCATTGACACACAAATAGTTCCATTTAATAACAACGATTAGTAAAATTCAAAACATCAGTGCTTAAACAATCAACTCATCCTGTAATTTTGGAATTTTAACTATAAAAGCTTTATGAAGATGGAGAGTGCAAAGGGGCTGAAGGATATAGGAGAATTGGAAAACGAAAAGAGAGAGGGGGGATGTGAAGAGAAAGGGAAAAGGAGTGGAGTGAGAGGGGAAGAAGGAAAGTAGGAATGGGAGAGAGGAAAAGAGGGAAAGAGAAAGAGAGGGGGAGAGAGGTAGAGGGGGAGAGAGAGGGAGAGGGGGAGAGAGAGGGAGAGGGGGAGAGAGAGGGAGAGGGGGAGAGAGAGGGAGAGGGGGAGAGAGAGGGAGAGGGGGAGAGAGAGAGAGAAAGAGAGAAAGAGAAAGAGAAAGAAAGAGAAAGAAAGAAAGAAAGAAAGAAAGAGAAAGAGAGAGAGAGAGAGAGAGAGAGAGAGAGAGAGAGAGAGAGAGAGAGAGAGAGAGAGAGAGAGAGAGAGAGAGAGAGAGAGACAGAGAGAGAGAGAGAGAGAGAGAGAACTTGATGTGATCTGAGGGGGAAAAAAGGAAAAGATGATGCGTAGCAAGATTTGAGACATAAGAGGAATAAATGAAAAATGTCATGTGACAAAACAAGGAAGAAAACTGATTGTCAGCCCATGAGAATAGATTTTGGACAAAAGCAAGAGGGAAAAAGAAAAAACAAGAGAGGAAATTAAATATGAAGGTACTTTGAAACAAGTGGCAGCACTCTGTCTTTGAGAAAATCCTCGTTGGCAACTGCCAATCTAAGCCTCGCTTCCTCACCTTCACTAAAAACAATTTTTTTTTCTTTTTTTCTTTTTATTGCGGGTGGAGGGAGGTTCTGATTATTTTCTTACCACTCTCATTACGGGGATATCTTTCAAAAATAATGAAGCAAAACTTGCCATACAAAACTGCACAGACCGAACGGGGCAAAAAAGGGGTGGTGCTAATGACATCATCACATTTAGCCAATCAGTGCACAAAAAGATAAGATATACCTATATCCATAATCATTTATATAATTTACATAATATTGTTATAAATACCAGACTTTTGTTTATGACAGCGAAGTGTTCCATACCCTAAACAGCTGTCAGTATACTCGGAGAAAGTAATTTTTGGGTTTAACGTGCTATGTGAGTCTTGTATGTACCTTGCACAATAAAGTTTTTTTTATTAAGTTTCAAGCAATCTCTTTAATATTACTATTTGATCTTACAACTGGGTACTACAAGATGACAACATCCATTTATTGTTGCTGTGGCTTTATTGTAACTCAGATTGAGTGTATCTAATAAAAATAAAAAACATTTATATAATTCTTATTAGCTAATCTAGAGGTTCGCATTCTTCCCTCATCTATCAAACAGTTTGAAAAAAAGAAGAAGTAGTAGTAGTTTTATGACAACCAGGGTCTATCTGATAAACCCATTGGATCCAGGTGACAATGACGTCACATTCTAAAACAATTTGGTCGAGTGCCAGGTGATGGAAATGTTATCATGGAAAAATCTGGTTAGGGGCCACGGTGATGGGAAAGTGTTGTTAACCCCTTCGATCCAAGTAACGTAGCCATTACATCAAGAATAGATTTGGCATGAGGGGTGGGTGACCTGAACATGCGGTCATGGGAAAAAATGGCTGCGGGCCAAGTGACACGAACTTGCCGTCATGAGTGAAGGCCAGGTGATGGAAAAGACTCACCGTAAGTGTACGAACCTCTTGGAGGGTGATTAGACTCATTTGGCATTTAGAAAGGGGATTTTGCATAATTCACCTTGATAACTGTGTGATTAATGTAATGTCCGTGAGCCATGTCTGCAGAGTGCTGGCTCCAGGGAAGATGCCGTTCCCATGCTCAGTATTTTATCCG
>NC_091579.1:31396680-31401680 GCF_042767895.1 Penaeus vannamei
GCAAAGTTCCAAAGCGCCAACAGAAACCTGTGGTAATCATAGCCTTTCCGAGAGCCGATTTCTGGAGAATAAAGCCCGTTGTTTTTGGCAGTGGCATGTGGAGGTGGAGGACTGTGGAGACAATGCAGGCTGCTCACTCATAAGCCAGGATTCCTGCTTTGACGTCAAGATCCGTCAGGCCAAGTGAGTCAATCTTACTGACCCATTTTTGCCATGAAGATAACACTTTTCATATCAAACAAAACAACAGAATGAAGAAATGGTATCTGCAGTCTCTAACAAGTTATTCAACCGTTTTCAGGAAAGAGGAAAAGAGGCTTTATGGACTTATCTTTAGTGCAGTAAAAGCCATTGGAGGCGGCATCGGGGCCCTAATCAAGAATAGAGGCTAGTATGTGGTGTAACAACCTGGCTCGACTCGTACCCCGACGTCACGCGAGAAAATGGGAATATGGTTACTTGTGGGACTCCGAGGTGTTGAGAACTGGTGCCGAGCAGACTTCACTACGAAAATACCAATTTCATTGTTTTGATATTCATACAATTGGATTGTTTAAGTTCACAGAAACAGGGCCATGTGTAGGAGGTTTAAAAAAGTGTTTAGATGAAAATACATTTTTATGATGAGGTTTGCTTTTTCATATTATAAAGTAGGTATACAAAGTAATATGTTGTGGGCTACGATGCACTCCATGGCCCTATATCCAACTATTTCGATTTCCTCAGATAACTGGTTTCTTATTGCATTTTGTATTCTTAATGATATGAGTTAACTAGCAGTTACTCGAATGGAAATTGCCTTGGCGGAAATAGGTGCACTTAGCCTATATAATTTTTTTTTGCAAATCATTGTGAAAACGAGTAATGGAATTGCCATAGCGTTTTAATGATTATGTTTTCTTGTGCTGTGTGGCTTCATCAACTTAAATTAACAAACGTGATTTTTTTAAGGGAACAGATGACTAAATTGTGAATAAATTGCATTTGATCAACCCAAACATTTTTATTTTCTTCCTCATGAAAATCACACTAGTAGTAATAAAATGTAACAATTTAATGTTTATGAATGGAATCAAAGTCGTTGAAAAATGGTCTAGTACTAAAATAAACAGAAAACAAAAAGAAAAAACGGCAATTTTACTGCATTAATCTATTATGCTTATAAAGATCATGAAAAAAAAACTAGTAGGACGATCTAGAGACACTGTACAGACACTGGAACAATAGAATTAAGAAATAAGTAGAACTAAAAATATCTTTACAGAGAGAGACAGGGAGAGAGAGAGAGAGAGAGAGAGAGAGAGAGAGAGAGAGAGAGAGAGAGAGAGAGAGAGAGAGAGAGAGAGAGAGAGAGAGAGAGAGAGAGAGAGAGGAGAGGAGACTAAAAGAGTATATTCATATATTCATATATATATATATATACATATATATATATATATATATATATATATTTATAAATGTTTATATATATACACACACACACACACACACATATATATATATATATATATATATATAAATATATATACATATAGAGAGAGAGAGAGAGAGAGAGAGAGAGAGAGAGAGAGGGAGGGAGGGAGAGGGAAAGAGGGAGAGAGAGAGAGAGAGAGAGAGAGAGAGAGAGAGAGAGAGAGAGAGAGAGAGAGAGAGAGAGAGAGAGAGAGAGAGAGAGAGAGGCTTAATACATGACAATGTATCACCTTCAACATCTGCGCAGTATATATATATATATATATATATATATATATATATATATATATATATATATGTATATATGTGTGTGTGTGTGTGTGTGTGTGTGTGTGTGTGTGTGTGTGTGTGTGTGTATATATATATATATATATATATATATATATATATATATATATATATATATATGTGTGTGTGTGTGTGTGTGTGTGTGTGTGTGTGTGTGTGTGTGTGTGTGTGTGCGTATGTATGTATGTATGTATGTATGTATGTATTTTTGTGTATATGTATAAGCATATGTATATATATATATATATACATATGTATATATATATATATATGTATATATATGTATGTATATATATATATACTTATACATATACATATACACTTAAATACATACATACATACATACGCACACACACACACACACACACACACACACACACACATACACACACACACACACACACACACACACACACACACACACACACACACACATATATATATATATATACATATACTTATACATATACATATACACATAAATACATACATACATACATACATACGCGCACACACACACATATATGTATATATATATATATATATATATATATATATATATATATATATATATATATATATATTTACATACACAGACACACCCACAGCCACACCCACACCCACACCCACACACACACACACACACACACACACACACACACACACACACACACACACACACACACACACACACATATATATATATATATATATATATACATATATATATATATATATATATATATATTGCGTAGATGTTGAAGATGATTCATTGTTATCTGTGTTCCATTACTGTCTCGAGAATGTATTAAGCCTCTTGACGTTTTACGTGTGTGTGTTTGTGTGTAAAAGGAAAGGAAAGAGAAAGCTGAACAGGGAAGTTAGAGCAGGTATGAAGTTCTCCGCTTGGTTAAAATCCTCTTGTACAAAAATCACAGTGATGGCAGTTGAACATCAAATTTACGTGGTTATTATTTTTGCCTATGTTTGATAATATGATTAGCTTTCAAACTGCGAGCAAACAGTCTCGACCTGGTCAGCATCATACCACCTTCCTGGAGCATTTTATTCTGGAGTTTTATAGTCAGTTATTAACAGTAGAAAGACATTGCAAGTGTTAGTGACCTGCGCTGCCTGTAATTTTCGTAGTGGCGCCGTGATGTGAAATGCAGAATAGAGGAAAAGATAGTGAAGCGCCATCACTTTGTTACCCATGCCATTCCGTTGCTAGGAGGAATTGCAACACCTGTATTCTGCTAATAAGGCGTTGTTCCTTATTTTAGAGATACTCCCAAGAAAGATAATACTCTTATCTGTCAAGGGAAGGATTCGACAGTGTCTTTGGGGAAGAAATAATAAAACACGATCCAATCACGTTTTCGTTGAAGGCTGAAATGGCCTACCGAAGAAATCTTTCGTTTATATATTTGACAGTAAGTTAAACTCACTATTGATTAGGGTATAATCAGCACTGCGATATCTGTTTCACACTCATCAATCTAGGAATTTCGTTTTGTTTTATTGTGGAGAAATTTGAATTGAATTTAATGTTATCGGCTTTAATTTCTGAAATGAATTTGGGAACATAAGTAAAAAATAGTAAAGTTACTCCTGTAACAAAGTACATTTTTAAAAAATTACCCGTAATATAGAAAATGATTTATTATAGGAGGACTTCAATAAATTTATTTTGATTATATACATAGCATTTATGATATCTTACTGTAAACTCTCTTCATTTCAGTGTTCGTTAGCTTTGCAAAATTCGATATGCATATACATTTATATATTTATATACATATATATACATACACGTATAAATATATATTTATATATATATATATATATATATATATATATATATATATATATATATACATATATATATATATATATATATATATATAAATATATATATATATATATATATACATATATATATATATATATATATATATATATATATATATATATATATATATATATATATATATATACACACACACACACACATGTATATGTATATATATATATATATATATGTATATATATATATATATATATATGTATATATATATATATGGGTATATATGCATACATATGTAAATCTATATACCTATATATGTATATACTTACCCATTTATATATATGTATACACATACACACACACACACACACACACACACACACACACACACACACACACACACACACACACACACATATATATATATATATATATATATATATATATATATATATATATATATATATATATATATATATATATATATATATATCAGATGGAACGATAGGAAAGAAAGGGACATAACCAGACAGAAGGAGAAAAACAGGAAGACGGGGAACCGGAGCCTCAGTCGACACCGGTCGTTCCACAAGTCAACACTTCGGACAAATTTTGCTCGTTTCGCAAATGCTGAAGGTGATTCATATTGTCACCTGTGTTCCATGTTTTCTTCTTTCATTCCTTTCTCTCTCTCTCTCTCTCTCTCTCTCTCTCTCTCTTCCTCTCTCCCCCTCTTCCTCTCTCCCTCTCTCTTTCTCTTTCCCTCTTTTCCTCTCTCCCATTCCTACTTTCCTTCTTCCCCTCTCGCCCCACTCTTTTTTTTTTTTTTTTTTTCAGCAAAGGGTTGGTATTCCCCATTCTGTCCGTGTCTATCCCTTTGAATTTAGAATTGTGTATGTTGATACTAGATATTTTTAAGATTTTTTTCCTCATGTAAGAATTGTAGATGCATAAGGTTAAGGATAATTCTTAGGGTTCCTATACATTCATTTTCTTCTATGTAGATTGTCGAAAGAGTTTGTTTTTGTGATCTTTAGGAGTCTAATAGATTGAAGCAACAAAATCCCCGTTCATATTCTTTTTTCCAAATATAGCACCAAAGGGTTTGTTCATTTGTAAGATGTAGCTTGACGATTCTTAACTTAAATTCCATCCATAAACATTCCACGGTCACTTTTTATTTCCAGTCATATTTTCACGAGAAGGAAAATAGAAATGCTTGGATTAATCAAATACAATTTATTGATAACTTAGTCATCTCTTCCTCCAAATTAGACAATCAAGTTTAGCGTTTTAAGGTACTAAAACCATGCAGCACAAGAGCTTTTAAATCTTCACTAAAAAGGTATGACAATTCCATTAGTCGTTTTCACACTGATTTGCAGAAAAAAGGTATAGAGGCTAAGTGCACTTACTTCCGCTAAGGCAATTT
>NC_091579.1:31416462-31418962 GCF_042767895.1 Penaeus vannamei
TACCCACGGATACGCAAAATGTCACGTTGCAATAATTAGCAATCTAATCAACATCTGTGCGGCGAGAGAAAGTTTTAAATGACTCAAGGTAACTCTCGCTAATTAAAAAAAAAAAGGTGAGTGAAAATAACTTCAAAGAAAGTTATTACAGTCAAAAGTAAAGAAAAAAAATTAAATTACTCTGAAGAAAGTTATGAACCAAAAATAGAATGATTCTTTTTTATTTTTATCGTGTATATCGTTAATGATTTTTCTTTTTCTTTTCATTTATTTGATTACTTTTCCTAGAGTCTTTCGTTCTTTGTTTCAATTTGTTGCATTCGAAAGTTGTCATTGTTTGTGACTATTTCTATTACTACTATTATTACTATTACTACTGTTATTGCTATCATCACTACTTATACTACTTCTGCTTCTATTAATAAAAAAAAATGATGACTATGATAAGAGATATAGTTATGATATTTATAGTTATGATGATGATGATTATGATGACAATGATGACAAAAGTAATAATGATAATAATGATACTAATAATAATAATGGTAGAACTAATGAAATAATAATAATGCTAATGATAATAACAATAATGATAATATTGATAATAATGATAATAATAATAATAGTAATAATTATGATAATAATGGTAATAAATATTTATAATGATTACAACAGTAATGATAATGTTTTTGTTATTGAAAATATTGATGATAATGATAATAATGATAATGATGATGATAATAAGGATAATAGTAATAACAATGATGATAATGAAGATAGCGATAACGACCATGGTCATAATGATAGTAATGCTAACAATGATACATTTGATGATGAAAATAGTAAGTATAAGAATAGTAATAGTAGTAATAATAATAACAACAACAACAACAAAAATAATAATGATAATGGTAATAATAATGATAATGATAATAATAATGATAATGATAATGGTAATGATAATAAGGATAAGGATGATGATAATAATAATGATGATGATAATAACGATAATGATAATAACAATAATAGCAATAATAGTAATGATAACAACAATAATAATGATAATAATAATGATAACAATAATAACAATACTAAGAAGGATAGTAATAACAGCACCAAAAACAACAATAACAATGATAGTAATAGTAATAACGAGAATAATAATGATGATTATTACAATAATGATAACAGTAATGATAATAATGATAATAGTAATGATAATAATGATAATAGTAATGACATAATAATAATCATAATAATGATAATAACAATGATAATGATAATGATAATAATGATAATAATAATAATGATAACAATAATGATAACAATGATAATAATAATGATAATAATAACAATAACAACAACAACAACAACAACAACAACAACAATGATAATAATAATAATAATAATAATAATAATAATAATAATAATAATAACAATAGCAATAATGATAATGATAATCAAAACAATTATGATGATAATGACAATAGGGATAATAGAATTAGTAGTAATGATAATGATGGTGATGATATTAGTACTGCAACTGCTAATGAAAATAATAACGATAATAATCATAATGGGGATAAGAACAATATTGACAATAATAATAAGATTGACAATGATTATGTTGGAAATAATGATAATGATAATAATAAGAAGCACTATGATAACGATAAAAGATAATAATAGTAACAGTAGTAACATATATGGAGGATAATAATTATCATTGTTATTATCATCATTATCATAATCATCATTATCATCAATAAATGATGAATATAACCTGCTCTAACGTTCATACCATCATAATTATATCATTATGTTCATGTGGTTTAGTGATTTTGGCAAATAAACAAGAACACTGATTAATGATGACATTTATATGCATAAGAAGATTCCTTTTAAGCTTCAGTGCTTTAACGAGCTCATCTTGTGACGATGGTTCCCAAGGAGCTTTAGAGGAAAATGAATAATGACTCAATTAAAGACTATAATATCACCAGTTCGGTATAACAGGTTGGCAACAGTGGCTATAACATGTCTGTAACAAGTTTCGAACAGGTCGTCTCCCAGCTGTTTCACGTGAGAGGAGAGAGAAGGGGGTGGGGCAGAGAGAGGGGGGGCAGAGAGAGAGAGAGGCAGAGAGAGAGAGAGAGGGAGGGAGAGAAAGAGAGAGAGAGAGAGAGAGAGAAAGATAGATAGATAGGTAGAGAGAGAGGCAGAGAGAAAGAGAGAGAGAGAGAGAGAGAGAGAGAGAGAGAGAGAGAGAGAGAGAGAGAGAGAGAGAGAGAGAGAGAGAGAGAGAGAGAGAGTGGGAGAGAGAGAGAGAGGGGGAGAGAGAGAGAGAGAGAGAGAGAGAGAGAGAGAGAGAGAGAGAGAGAGAGAGAGAGAGAGAGAGAGAGGAAGAGGAAGAGAGAGACCGCAATACAAACGGACAAATAAAGAACATGTAGATATATTTACATACTGAACTTGAAATTAGGAACGTAAAGGCGAATTT
>NC_091579.1:31423962-31426462 GCF_042767895.1 Penaeus vannamei
TCTGTGTCAATCAAACACGCCCTGATCTTGCTATTCTTAATTAACCAGAACAACAACAACAACAAAAAAATAAAATAAACCCTGCAACATTGCACCCAGAGTCTAAGTCGATTCCCAGCACGCGCCACAGAACCGGAAGTTCTCCACAGAACGAGGATGTTTAAGTTCTTCCATCCACGGGTGTTCAGTGCGTGTTCTTCCTGTGTTTGGTGTGAAGTCGTGCATTTCGTCGGATTCAGTTTGTTCTTAGATTCGCAGGGGAAGTTTTCGGGTATTTAAATTTTGGCATTTTAATAGCTCATACGGTGTTATCATCATTATCATTGTCTTGATCATTATTATCATTACTGTTTTCGCTACCATTATCATTTTCATAATTAGCAACGTTATCATCATTATTATTATTGATATCATTATCATAATTATAATTAGTATATCAAATTGTTATCAACGTTATATATATCATTATTATTATTGTTATTATTATCATTATCACTGTTATCATAATTATTTTCATTACTTTTATTATTATCCCCATTATCATTATTATCATTATTATTACCAATATTATCATTATTACTATTATTATAGTTATTTCCATTACTTTTATCAGTATCACCATTATTATCATTATCATTATTATCATTATCATTACAATTATCATCATTATTATTGTCATTCTTATTATCATAATCATTGTTTTTGTTATAATTATTATCATAATGATGCTGATTATTATTACTGCCATAATTGTTATTAATATTATTGTTATTATCATTACTATTAATGGCAATATTTCATAATTATTTTCATCGTCTAAATCATCATCATCATCATCATTATCACTATCATTAGTAATATCATTGTTATTATTATCATTATCATCATCATTATTACTATTTGTATTGTTATTACTGCTACTAGAATTGCAGCGTATACTACTATTCCTGTTGTTATTATCATTATCATTATTATTATTAAAATTATGATTATTGTTGTTATCATCATGTTTATTAACATCATTATTGTTATCATTATTATCGTCATTATAATTATCAATCTCTTTATTAGTAGTAGTATCATCATCCCCCCAATTACACAGTGTACTGACAAATAACACTAAATATCTCTAAAAAAAAAAAAAAAAAAAGAAGAAAAGAAAAAAACAGAAATTTCTAAAATCAACGAACGTTTTCTTGGAACCTCGAACGCTCTCGGCCGCGTGACGTCACCACCCGAGAAGATAGTGAGAAAAGCCTTTGACCCAGTCCTCTCTGACTTCATTAAACGAAAATTGCGCACGCCAAGTTCTTTCCTCATTATGAATTGAGCTCGTGTGCGACGTGAGCATGCGGATTTATACACTCATGTGCGTGCGTGAGCGATATTACGTGGATGCATGTGTGCGTTCGTGTCCGCCGGGTGTGTTGGCGTTTTCGTAAGAGCACGCGCGCGCTAATCGGTTCACGTCTTCGGCGATGGCGGTCGTATGTCATTGCCTCCGTCTCAGCAAGGAAAAGGAATAAAAAAAGGGAAGAAAGTAAAGACAATTGAACAAACAACATGCTCGCTTCTCGTTGTCATGGGCGTGCGTTCACTCGTTCAGTCGCGTTCAGAAAGGTTCACCGCTTTATCGTCTCGTGGGTTGCCATGGCCAGCGCCGATCACGTCTATTATTTATCTTTTGTTTGTTGTAAAAAAAAATAATTTCTGTTACAGTTTCTTTTTATCGGTTCATTGCGAAAGATACGTTGGTGATGATACCGCATTAAATTTTGTTGATGGCTTTAATAGTGGAGATACTGATGACTGCGAACATGACGACGTGAGGTTCGTATACTCACGATGATAATTATGGAACGGTAAATGGCACGTAATTAAATGGCATGTAATCAAGACAATATGCTACGGGACATTAAACACCGACGCGGAATTTTTTTTTGATAATAGACTTTAAGAATAACCCATAAATGCACACAGAAACATAAAAGTTAACTCAAATTCTTGATAGCCGAATGACATTGCATAACACAACTACAGCTTTTAATTGCGATGTTTTAAAGGAAGACAACAAGGAGAAAACGAGTGAGTTGGAGCGACAGCCACATTGTGACCTTTGACCCCAAACAGAGGTATGGCTGATGGTTATTACACAGAAGAGAGACAGGAGGGGGGAAAGGGGGGGGGGGCTTGTTAAAGACAGGGAGATGGAGATGTGAATATATATAAAAACACACACATGCACACGCACACACACACATACACATATACATATATTTGTGTCTATACACACACATATATGTGTGTGTGTGTGTGTTTGTATACACACACAAATATATGTATGTATATATGTGTGTATATATATATATATATATACATATATATATATATACATATATGTATTTATATATATATATATGTGTGTGTGTATGTATATATGTATGTATGTATTTATTTATATATGTATATACACAAACACACACAAATGTACATGTATATA
>NC_091579.1:31436462-31441462 GCF_042767895.1 Penaeus vannamei
AGCCTCCTGTCTATCTTAAAAGTAATAAAGACTAATAGACTTTTCATTCACGCTGTCATCTTCTTCGTTAAAAGAAGTTATGCGAAAACTAAAGAAAAACTTCGCTATTTGAGCCACCATCCTCCGTGGAATTCGAGAACCGCCTGTCTGTCTTCGTCTTATTAAAGGAATAGAGACTGATAAACATCATTCAAGCCGCCTCCTTCCTTAAAACAAGATGAATTTAATACGAAAACTTAAAAAAAAAAACATTCACGCTGTCTCCTTCCTTAAAACAAGATGAAGTTATACGAAAACTTAAAAAAAAAAAAAAATCGCTAATTGAGTCGACTTGAGGTTATGTTCCTGTCTCCCTCTAAACACGTGATACTACGTACAAAAACCTATCACAAGAAGCACTTCGAAAATCATCATATAAAATAAGTTCAAGATAATGTAACCATGAAAATAACATTGGCTCGTAAAGACTCTTAATGGCTACAACTACAAGACATAAAAATTCATGCAAAAGTTTTAATGGTGTGTCAAAAAATAAGGAGAGATCAAGAGAGATTTTCGTTGCCATGAAATGATGGTAGAAATCTTCACACTGTTGCCAAAAAAAAGAGGAAAATTGATTTAAATGATGATGTGATTTCAATGCCGTACGGATAATGATCCTATCAATAGAATGGGATACTTATCTATCTATTTGACTATATCTGTGTATCGTATTTTTGTCTATTTAGCTACGTGTTTGTATATTAGTTTATTTGATCTTTCTATCAGTTCCTTTATCTATTTATCTATTTGTCTATTTACCTGCTTATCTATCTAGTTTCCTCTCTCTTTCTATCCACCTGTTGAGTTATATATGTATCTATCTATTTAGATGTCTGCACACCTATCCCATTGTCTTTTATCTATTTATCCATTAATCCATCTATCTGTCTATCCAAATTATCTATCCATGCATCTGTCACACCATCTATTGTCCATCTATTTGTCTATCCAAATTATCCATCTGCGCATCTGTCACACTATCTATCGTCCATCTATCTCCATACATCTATCAACCTCTTTCTGTTTCTGTTTTTTTTCTCTCTTCTTCTCCCTCATTTTCCGTCGAAAAAAAAATAATAATAATAATAAGATAATGGGTAGAAAGTTTTCTGCAATTCTGACTTTATGAAAGATGCTTAATTGCCCAAAATGAAGAATAAAAGAGATAAATAAGATAAGAAGAAGCTAATGGTGATGGTGGTGTTGATTTGGAGAAAGAAGAAAAAAAAAAGAAAAATGTGTCATGGAAAAAGAGGAGGAGCAGGAGGAGGAGGAGGAGGAGGAGATTGAGAAGGAAGATTTGGAAGAAGCGGAAGAGGAGGAGGAGAAGGAAGAAGAAGAGGAGGAGGACGAGAAGTAGGAGGAGGAGGAGGAGGAGGAAGAGGGTGAGGAGGAAAAGGAAGAGGAGGAAAAATAGAATGAGGAAGGAGGAGAAAATGGATGAAAAAAATATAATTGTTAAAAGGCAATTCAAAGTAAGACGACAATTAAAAGATAGGGAGGAAGTAGGTAAAAAAAAAAAAAAAAAAAAAAACTGGGCGACAAAGCAACGAGAGAGAAAGAGGAAGAGGAAGCAAGAGGATACCAAGCCAAGAATTCCACCGCAGATTCCAGGAAACAACTTTCTCTTAAGCATCAGAGCATCAAGTGAAGTTCCCCCTTCCCCCCCGCTCCCCCTTCCCCCCTTCCCCCCGTCCTGCATATCCTCCCTTTCCCCTCCCTCCCCTTCTCCCTTCCCCTTCTCTACATCTTCCTTTTTTCCCTCCTTCTCTTCCCCTCTCCCTCCTTACGCGTTCTCTCCCCCTTCTCCTCACCCCTCCCTTCCTCCCCCTTCCTGTGCTCTTTCCCTTCTCCGTCCCCCTCCTCTATATCCTCCCTTTCCCCCCCTCCACATCCTTCCCTCCCCCTTCTCCTTCCCCTTCTGTTCATCTTCCCCCCTTCTCTTCCTCTCCCTCTTTCTGGCTTCCTCCCCTCTCCCCTCCCCTACCCTATTTCCCTTCTCTACATCCTCCTTTTCCCTCCTCCCTTCCCCCTCCCCTACACATCCTCCCCTCCCTCCCCTCCCTCCTTCGCCCCTTCTCTACATCCCCCTCCCCACCCTCTTTCCCTCCCCCTCCCCCTCCTCCCTTCTCCCCACTTCCGGAAAATAACAATTATTGACGTCAGAGGCAAATGACGTCATCCACGAACCCGGAAAGTTGATTAAAAAAAAAAAAAAAAAAAAGATAGAGATAAATTTAGGAGAAAAATAAATGAGTTATGACTGCTTTTGCTTATACCAAGTCGATGGAAGGTTTCATCCAAGCTTATGGCTTATGTTGATGTGCATATTCATTGCATGGTAAAGATCAATTACATGCAACAAAAAAAAAAAAGAAAAAAAAAGAAAAAAAAAAAACCCGGTTGACGATGATAATAACGTGACGAGTAAAAACAATTAAAAAAATGTTAATCAATTTCCACTCAGATGGATGGAATCTTTGTCATTTCAGCGCTGTCACATCAACCAAAGTAGATATGATTATTAAAAGTAGATATTTACGGTTGAGTAGACAGTGCAAACCAAGACGCGATATAATGCAACAATATTTTTTTTTCTCTGACTCATCTTACAAAACACAGGCATTTTTTTTTACTCAATTTCATCTTATAAGAAAAATACAAACATCTTTTTCTCTCTAACTTACAAAAAAAAAAAAGAAAAAAAAAACAAGCGTCTTTTTTCACTAACTTTTCTTACCAAAAAAACAAAAAAAAAGAAAAGAAAATATATTTTTTTCATTACTCCTATAAAAAATAATCTTTTTCTTCTCTCTAACTTATAAAAAACAAGCACCATTTTTCTCTCTTAATCTTAATTTTAAAAAAACTTTATTTCTTAACTCATCATAAAAAAACAAGCCCCTTTTTTCTCTCAATTTCAAAAAATCTTTATTTCTTAACTCATCTTCTAAAAAACAAACAAAAACAAACAAACAAACAAACATTTTCTCCCACCTCGAAACAAACCATTCTTACGTTACATCAAAGCAAAGGAAACCCTGTGGACATCCTCCCCCCCTCCCCCTCCCCCCTCCCTCCTCTCCGAGCATCTTAAGACATACGAGAAAATAAGTGAGAGAGACGACTTCGCCACCCCCCCTCTCCCCTCTCCACACCCCCTTCTCCCCACTCCCTCCCCCCTCCCCCTCTCCCCTCTCCCCCCCCCCCCCTGCAGTCCGTTATGATGGGTGGGTGACCCGCATTTCTGTCTGTGTGGGGATGGGCGCGTGTTCCCTGGCGCGTGGGCGGTTTTGTGTCTATGTCTGCGTTTGTGTGTTTGTGTTTTGTTCGAAGATCTGTGTTTGTGCTTTTGTGTTTGATTGTTTGTGTGTTTGTGTTTGTATGCTTGTTTATACGTATGTGTTTTTTTTTGTTATATATTTGTTTCTCTCTTTCTCTCTCTCTCACACACACATACACACACACACACTCTCTCTCTCTCTCTCTTTCTTTCTTTCTCTCTCTCTCTGTCCCTCTCTCACAAACATACATACACACTCTCTCGCTCTCTCTCTCTCTCTCTCTCTCTCTCTCTCTCACATACAAACACACACACACACACACACAAACACACACACACACACACACACACACGCAGTACTCCGCAACGCACACGCGAATTGACATGTGCATGTATGGTCACGGAAATTGCATCTCCCGCAGCCAGCCGACAGCCACACTGACCCACATGCACATCCGGGACTTACCATGACCAGAAAGGGTGGAGGAGGAAACCTTGTTTTTTTTTCCTTGGCTCCTTACTGTATTTTTTTTCTTATTTTCTTTAGTATATTGTACGAGAAATGTATGTATAAGGGGGTGTATTTTTTTTCCTTGGCTTCTGATTGTATTTTTTTCTTATTTTCTTTAGGATATTGTACGAGAAATATATGTATAAGGGGATGTATTTTTTTTCCCTTGGCTTCTGATTGTATTTTTTTCCTTATTTTCTTTAGTATATTGTACGAGAAATGTATGTATAAGGGGATGTAATTTTTTCCCTTGGCTTCTGATTGTATTTTTTTCCTTATTTTCTTTAGTATATTGTACGAGAAATGTTTGTATAAGGGGATGTATTTTTTTTCCTTGGCTTCTGATTGTATTTTTTTCCATATTTTCTTTAGGATATTGTACGAGAAATGTATGTATAAGGGGATGTATTTTTTTTTCCTTGGCTTCTGATTGTATTTTTTTCTTATTTTCTTTAGTATATTGTGCGAGAAATGTATGTATAAGGGGATGTATTTTTTTTTTTTCCTTGGCTTCTGATTGTATTTTTTTTCTTATTTTCTTTAGGATATTGTACGAGAAATGTATGTATAAGGGGGTGTATTTTTTTTTTCCTTGGCTTCTGATTGTATTTTTTTTCCTTATTTTCTTCAGTATATTGTACGAGAAATGTATGTATAAGGGGATGTATTTTTTTTTCCTTGGCTTCTGATTGTATTTTTTTCTTATTTTCTTTAGGATATTGTACGAGAAATGTATGTATAAGGGGATGTATTTTTTTCCCTTGGCTTCTGATTGTATTTTTTTCTTATTTTCTTTAGTATATTGTACGAGAAATGTATGTATAAGGGGATGTATTTTTTTCCCTTGGCTTCTGATTGTATTTTTTTCCTTATTTTCTTTAGTATATTGTACGAGAAATGTTTGTATAAGGGGATGTATTTTTTTCCCCTTGGCTTCTGATTGTATTTTTTTCCTTATTTTCTTTAGGATATTGTACGAGAAATGTTTGTATAAGGGGATGTATTTTTTTTCCCTTGGCTTCTGATTGTATTTTTTTCCTTATTTTCTTTAGGATATTGTACGAGAAATGTATGTATAAGGGGATGTATTTTTTTTCCTTGGCTTCTGATTGTATTTTTTCTTATTTTTTTTAGTATATTGTGCGAGAAATGTATGTATAAGGG
>NC_091579.1:31446462-31453962 GCF_042767895.1 Penaeus vannamei
TTAAAGGAAATTTCAATGGAGATTCGCGCTAACTGACCCTGGCGTTGGGATTGGCGAGGACATGGCCTATGACAGCTAGGTTTCAGTGTCCATTTAAGATTGCATTCGGGATGTGCAACGGTTTGGAAAAGATTAATATAGCATGCTAAAAAAAAAAAGAAAAAAAGAAAAAAAAGCTGTAATTAATGGAATAAAGTGTCTTGATTTTGACTTTGACTTTGCCATACATAGCCCTCAGTTAAATATAACATAAGTTTATATATTTTGAGCACCAAGTTTCGCGGAAGAGGGAAAATAAAAGACTATTTCAGTAGCAATTTTCATTTCCGTCTAATCATGTTATGCCTAAACAAACGTCTTGGGTATTTCAATTTAACCTCATCAGCGCCATCTTTTGAACGATCGTCGGGTTCCAGAACATAAAATATAACAATTTTTCAAAAAGTTATCTTCGCGTGGATGAGGCTGTGTGTGTGTGTGTGCGTGTGTATTTGTGTGTGTGTTTGTGTGTGTGTGTGTTTGTGTGTGTGTGTGTGTGTGTGTGTGTTTGTGTGTGTGTGTGTGTGTGTGTGTGTTTGTGTGTGTGTTTGTGTGTGTGTGTGTGTGTATGTGTGTGTGTGTGTGTGTGTGTGTGTGTGTGTGTAATTTTTCTTCCACCCAGAGAACTCGAGGGTTGTAATCGAACACGAGACAGTTAGAACGGCTGGCAATCTCTCTCACGCCATTGCTAATTGTGTTGACGGCAGTGTTGCAGACGCCGGGCTAAGACCACTTCCCGTTGCAACAGGAGCAACGTACCCCTTGTATACTATTCTATGCAGAAGATATATATATATTTATATATTTGTAAGTGTGTGTGTAATACATATATATATATATATATATACGTATATGTATATATATATCAAACACAGACACACACACACAAATATATAATTGATTTTTTTACTCCTTTATTTCTTTATTGTGTCCATTCATGTATATACTTGTGTTTTATTTATTATTCTACTTATCTGTTTACTTATCCATCTATTTATTTGTTTTATATACACTTACTGCACACACAACAAGTTATAACAACACTGAGCTTGGTGTGACTAGTCCCGTCAGTGTTAATAAAACAACGCATTGGATTCTCATTGATGTATTAGCAACATACAACCTGTACCCCTGTTCACAAGTAGCAATAGCTCCCACCAGTGTCCTTAAATAAAATTGTTAGTTTACAAATAGACGGGGAGAGGCACAAAGCACAAACTAGAGGGAACGGTGTAGAAAAGGTATGCATGAGACTGGATATCTTCACAATACAAGAGAGAGAGAGAGAGAGAGAGAGAGAGAGAGAGAGAGAGAGAGAGAGAGAGAGAGAGAGAGAGGGAGAGAGAGAAAGAGGGGGATAGGAGAAGAGGAAGAGACAGAGAGAGAGAGAGAGAGAGAGAGAGAGAGAGAGAGAGAGAGAGAGAGAGAGAGAGAGAGAGAGAGAGCGAGAGAGAGAGAGAGAGAGAGAGAGAGAGAGAGAGAGAGAGAGAGAGAGAGAGAGAGAGTGACGGGGGATAGGAAGGGAGAAAGAGAGAGAGAGAGAGAGAGAGAGAGAGAGAGAGAGAGAGAGAGAGAGAGAGAGAGAGAGAGAGAGAGACAGAGAGAGTAGGGATAGAGAAGAGGAAGAGAGAGAGAGAGAGAGAGAGAGAGAGAGAGAGAGAGAGAGAGAGAGAGAGAGAGAGAGAGAGAGAGAGAGAGAGAGAGAGAGAGAGAGAGAGAGAGATGTCTCTGACCGGTTTCGATTACGTCTTCATCAGAAATACGTAATCGAAACCGGTCAAATACATCTCTTGTATTGTGAAGATATCCAGTCTCATTCATACCTTTTCTACCTTTGTCAACATGGATACGGTTCATTCTAGAGGGAACGGATCTAGTTCACCACTCGGACCGCAACAATGAAGAATCTGTGTGAGGTAATGTTAAAACTTTCGCTCGCAGTGTTCTTATATCTGTAATTACTATGGGATTTTTAATTCAAATCTGGTCCCACGTCTATATAAATGTTCCTTATTGGTGGACATGCGCAAAATTTCAATCTACTTTTATGTTTTTTTTTAATTTTTAGCTAACACATTCTTTATGTATTCATGTGCTTAGTGTGTATGTTACGTATATTTAACTTATCTATAGAAAAAGCTATGAACCTACAACTTATTGAGCAATCTATAACTAAAAAACGTATATATATATATATATATATATATATATATATATATATATATATATATATATATATATATATATATATATATAGAGAGAGAGAGAGAGAGAGAGAGAGAGAGAGAGAGAGAGAGAGAGAGAGAGATATAAAAAGAGAAAGAGAGAGAGAGAGACAGATAGACAGACATAGAAAGCGAGAGAGAGAGAGAGAGAGAGAGAGAGGAGAGAGAGAGAGAGAGAGAGAGAGAGAGAGAGAGAGAGAGAGAGAGAGAGACAGACAGACAGAGACGGAGACAGAGACAGAAAGAGAGAGAGAGAGAGAGAGAGAGAGAGAGAGAGAGAGAGAGAGAGAGAGAGAGAGAGAGAGAGAGAGAGAGAGAGAGACGTTCCCATCTAAACACCTTCACTGGTTATATCCAATCAAATAAAATTAAAAAATAAAATAAAACTTTTCCAAGCGCCTCCAGCCAGGCTTTCGACAGAGATAAATAGTTCACTCTTATTCACTCTAGTTAACTTCGTGAGGGAACCGAATATTCAAACGGTTCACATGCAAGCGTCGTGGTTCGAGACTGAATTCACCCACGCTAAGCGATCGCCAATGATGGGGAATAATCAATCATTCACACTTACTCAGGTGTTCATCCCCCCGTGTTCTCCCCCCCCCCCCCCCGGGTTCGTACGACTCCTTGGGTCTCTTTGGCGACGGGGGAAGGCCCGATCAGTAGCATCTAGAGGAGGTGTCATGGCGCCTGATTCTATGTTTTGGAAAGAAGCATATCGGGGTTTGTTTTGATGACGTCACAAAAGTTACGGATGCTTTGTGAATACGGTCGATCCTTTTGGTCTCTCCAGTTTTCAAAAAAGGATGATAAAAAATGATTTTAATGGTTATATTTTCATTGAACAATCATCAAATCAGACGCCAAGACACCTCCTCCAGTTGCTACTGATCTAGACTCCACCCTTGGCTACGCGGGAGGGAAGTGGGTCGCGATCAGCTGATCCGAACAGCTGATGGTGATCGCCGGGCTTTGGCGAGCCTCAGATGGCGACGAGTGAGCATTCTTTTCTCAGACGCCCTCGAGTTTCAGGGGATGGGGGCGAGGGGTGGGCGGGTGCTAAGTCGCTCATAATGCTCCTTTTTTTAATCTAATTTTATTTTTTTCCATTTTCCTTTATTTTTTATTTATTTATTTATTGCTTTCTTTGCCTATGTATATATTTTTTCCATTACATTGCTCTTCTCTTATTTTTTCAGATCCATTCTTTATCATATATTTTTTTCATTTCTTCTTCTCCTCCGGCTCGCACCATGTTCTTCCGTTTCTTCTCCTCCTCCTCCTCCTCCTCCCCCTTCCCATCCCCCCCCCCCCCCAAGATTGCCACACTTTTTCTCTCCGCGGTCACGGCGCTGTGGTCGCGCATTTGTGTGTGTGTGTGCGTGTTTGTGCGTTTGTTTGTGTGTGTGTGTGTGTGTGTGTGTGTGTGTGTGTGTGTGTGTGTGTGTGTGTGTGTGTGTGTGTGTGTGTGTGTGTGCGTGCGTGTTTGTGCGTTTGTTTGTGTGTGTGTGAAAGAGAGATAAAGACAGATACACGGAGAGAGAGAAAGAGAAAGAGAAAAAGAAAGAAAAAAAAAAAGAGAATATATATATATATATATATATATATATATATATATATATATATATATATATATACGTACGTACACGTACATCCTTCTCTCGTCCGTGTATGTCTCCGCTCACGCACGTTTACGAGTCCGTCCCGTAGTTGACCGGCAGCGTCCGCGAGACTTTACGAGCCCCGAGAACCGATTCCCCGGCGCCGCTGTGGAAGTGGACGGACGGACGGCGATTAGCTTCTTAGCGCGGTTGCTGTGGTCGGGGTGGGGGGGGAGTGGGAGAAGGGGAGAAAGGGGGAGTGGGGGAGGGGAGGAGAGGGAGAAAGGAAGGGAGTGGGAGAAGGGAGGGGGAGGGGGAGAAGGGAGAGGGAGGGGTGGTGTATCTTCTCGGTCAAGGGCTGTTTGTTTTATTTTTTTTTTAAATTGTTACTCGGGTTTATTCTTTTCTTAGGTTATTTTTGCTATTCTTGCTATTAGTTTTGTAGATATATATATCTTTTTTTATCTAGCTGCACTGCTGACATCTAGACGACTAACTTCATGAATTTTTCTCTTCCTAATCCAATGACAAAGAAATATATATATATATATATATATATATATATATATATATATATATATATATATATACATAAATCCTTTCTTATATAACCCACGCTGGACCGCACTCAACTCGATCCCACGCCAAAGAAGAAGAAAACAGAAAGAAAACAAGCAAAAACAAAAACAAAACAAAAAAAACACAATTAGACCCTAGTTTGCCGTCCAGATCACGTCATCGCCCGGCAATCCCGAGCAGTTATCGCCTCCCCGGTGCAATCACGATCGAATTGCAAGCACCGAATGGAGGCCAAAGCATCTCACGGCTGCAATGACACCAGGAGGGGGAGGAGGGGAGGGAATGGGAGAGGAGGGGAGGGGAGAGGAGAAGGATTTAGGGAAGGGGTGGTGGAGGGATGGATGGGGAGGAGGAGGGACTGAGATAGGGAGGGGGGAGGGGCGGGATAGGATGGGGAGGAGGAAAGGCAGTGTTGGAATATGGGAGGAGGAGGGAATGTGGAGATGGAAGAGGAGAGGAATGGAAGGGAGATAAGTAAGAGTAGGGGGGATAAGGATGGAAGAAAAGGAGGGAAGGAAAGAGAAATAGGAAAGAAAAAGCGGGAAGACAGAACAGTTAAGGAAAACCAATGAATCGAAAGAGGAGAGAAGGAGGAGGAGGCGAGCAAAAGAGAAGATGCGTGCAGAAGAGGAGAGGAGGCGAGCAGAAGAGGAGAGGAGGAGGAGAAGACAATCAAAAGAGGAGAGGATTAGGAGAAGGAATCCAAAGAGGAGAGGAGGAGGAGGAGGAGGAGAAGGCGATCCAAAGAGGAAGGAGGAGGAGGAGGAGGAGGAGGAGAAGGCCATCCGAAGACGAGGCGAACGAGTGTAAACAAACATCGAAGCTCCGAACGAGGCTGGCTGCCTGGCTGGCTGGCTAGCGCGCGGGCCTCACCGGCTAACGGCCTGCCCTACTCAAGTACCATCGTTGCCGCGGCCGCCAGGGAGAGATGACCAGGGGAAGCCACATTGAGCTTTATGACACCACTATAACACGGCCTTTGGGGGGTGTGAGGGGAAGGCGGCGACCGGCTGGACGAAGCAGCGTGAAGGCGGGTGAGATTTTATTGGCTAATTACATTGTAAATTGCTATGGAAATGAATCCGCTGGGGTGATGCCCGGGGTGATCACGGGTGAGGCTTTATGATAATGGTTATGGTAATTAGGAACGTTTTATTATCATTGGGATACCGAAGAAACTCAAACAAACAAATGAACATAAAAAAAAACAAAATAATAAAAAAACTGTACCATTTCAAGCGACAATTAAATAGTTTTTTTTTTTTTTTAATCTTTCTATCCAAAGGACCAAAAACAGAACCAGAGGAAGAAAGAAAGAAAGAGAAGAAGAACAAGGAATTAAATCGTTCTTTTTAAATCTTTCTATCCAAGGGACAAAAAAAGAAGAAAGAAAAGAGAAGAAGGAGAAGGAGAAGAAGAAATATATAGAATGCACATATTTCCCAGTTCACAAACGTATCTTATGATTTTCTCAAATTGATCCTATTTTGCTTTTCCTTTCTTCCTGGAGTTATATAATTTCTGAAGAAGATCGTGGTTTTCATTTAACAGAAGAAACTTATGTGATTATGATTATATTTTACGTAATATTAGCAATGATGTCGTTTCATTTATTTCGCATGATCTGTCTATCGTAAGCCATATGTCTGTGTGATGATATTCTTGTGTCATTTGTTATTCTGGTTTATGCAGGAAATGGGTCACATCTTAAAGACAAGTGAAAATTTATAACATGTATGTATGCATATTTATATTATATATACAATAATATATATACATACATATGTACACACACACACTCTCCTTTCTCTCTCTCTCTCTCTTTCTCTCTCTCTCTCCCTCTCTCTCTCTCTCTCTCTCTCTCTCTCTCTCTCTCTCTCTCTCTCTGTCTCTGTCTCTCTCTCTCTCTCTCTCTCTCTCTCTCCCTCCCTCTCTCTCCTTCTCTCTCTCCCTCTCTCCTCTTTCTCTCCTTCTCTCTCTCTCTCTCTCTCTCTCTCTCTCTCTCTCTCTCTCTCTCTCTCTCTCTCTCTCTCTCTCTCTCTCTCTCTCTCTCACACAGCCGACGGGAAACACACACACACACACACACACACACACACACACACACACACACACACACACACACACACACACACACACACACACAGCCGACGGGAAAATACAAAATCTAGAAAAAAAAAAAAGAAAGACGCTTATGTACAACCAAAGAAATGCAGGTATATTAACCGCAAAGCCAGACAGAATTTAGGTTCTCTTGTGGTCAAAGAGCTCACTTTCCCTTGCCTTACATATGTCACTGTCAAGGAACGTGTCATATCGGCTGGGTGTCGGTCGTGTACAGGCAGACCAAGATGCCCTGGCACATTTGGCATGGTAATACACGTGTTTTTTTTGGGGGGGGGGTGGAAGGCGTCGGCCATATTCTGAAAAAACAGAGAAATAGTTATTTTTTTTTTACATGAAAATATTGAAATCTTGCGTGGTTTTGAAAATGTTGGGAAAATGATGGTAAATGAATGCTATTTTTTTTTTTTTTTTTTTAATATTCTGTTTTATTACGGAAATAATCTTCATCCATCATGTTTCCACAAAAAATTACCCGAATTATATAACTTGAATAAATATAACGAATATATTATTGGGTTAAACTTCTTTGACGGTCACGACGGAAAGATCGCAGTTGCCAAGTCGTATTTTTTTTTCTGGGAATAACATGATGACGTCAGAGGAGGTGAGGCGTGGCTAAATGCAGTGGGTCGTTTGGTGTGTAATTGCTTTGCTGACGCGGCTGTGCGTGTGTGTGTGTGTGTGTACGTGTGTATGTGTATGTGTGTGCGTATGTCTACGTGTGTGTGTGTGTGTGTGTGTACGTGTGTATGTGTATGTGTATGTGTGTGTGTGTATTCTGTGTACGTGTGTGTGTATGTCTACGTGTGTGTGTATTCAATGTACGTGTGTGTGTATGTCTACGTGTGTGTGTATGTCTACGTGTGTGTATTCTGTGTACGTGTGTGTGTATGTCTACGTGTGTGTGTATGTCTATGCGTGTGTGTGTG
>NC_091579.1:31458962-31461462 GCF_042767895.1 Penaeus vannamei
ACGAAAAGCGGGGCCGATACCTACCGAGTCACGCCGCCTTAGTCATGCAGATCGCTTGAAAAAAATAGGGGAGTCGCCCTCTTGTGCTTTTGCGTCCAAACAACAGATGGCGCTGGCGGTCATCTTCCGTCACCGCATCACTCGTTTCTCTCCTGTCTTGGCTGTATTGTGTGTTCGGCCGCGTTCGTTTCGGTCGGTCGCGTTTTTAAGGGTTTCTTGTGTAGGGGGGTGAGGGGGGGGTAGGGGTGTAGGGTGCGGATGAAAGATGATCTGTATTTGATCAAATGAACCGGTTGTTGTCGTTTCTTATAGTGATTATTTTCAGACACGCACACACACACACACACACACGCGCACACGCACACAATACACGCACACACACCTTCTTCTCCTTCTTTTCATTCATCTTCTTCCTCTATCTCTTCTCCTTCTTCCCCTTTCTATATGGGGTCGATTTTTTTTTGGACGAACCTCTTCCCCTGATCTTCGTATTACTACAGCGCCCCTTGACTTGGCCAGAGACGCGAGAATTCTGCTTGACCTACAGGATGTGAGTTTCCGTTCCCTCTCTCCTCTCTTCCTCTCCTCTTCTTCCTTTCTTCTTTGTTTTTATTCTTTCTTCCTCTTTCATTCTTATTCTTATTCTTCTTTTCCCTCTTTTTCCTGCCCACTAGTCTTGCATCTTACCACTCTCTCTCTCTCTCGTTCCCTCCATCGCTCTCTCTCTCTCTCTCTCTCTCTCTCTCTCTCTCTCTCTCTCTCTCTCTCTCTCTCTCTCTCTCTCTCTCTCTCTCTCTCTCTCTCCTGTTTCCTTTCTCCCCTTTCTCCTCTCCCTCTTTTTCTTCCATCTCCCCTCTCCTCCATTTTTTTCCCACTTCTTCCTTTTCTTCTTCCTTATCCTTACCTCTTAATTTCTATCGTCTCCCTCTCTTGTTTCCTTTCTCCTCTTTCCCATCTCCTGTTTCCTCTCTCCTCTCTCTTAGTCTCTTTCTTACTTTCTCTCACCTCTCCTCTCCCGTTATCTTCTCCCCTTTCTCCTATCACTCCTATCATTTTTTTCCCTCTCTCTCCTACCTTCTCTTTTCCTCTCCCTCTCTTCTCTTTCCCCTTATCCCCGCCCATCCTTCTTCCTCTCTCTCTCTCTCCTCTTCCTTTCCATTATTTTGGTTTTCCATATTTATCGTCTTAGGCCTCCGTATGAAAGCAATTTTCTCGCCTTTTGTATTGAGAAAAGACTAAATTTTCTTTCGGTTTTATCGTCACTAAAATTCCTTTTCAATTTTTTTTTTTGTGTGTGTGTGTGTATTTAGATGACCAAAAGCTTTTTTTTCGTCATTTTTTTTCTCTCTCTCGTCACTGGTGGAGCGGAGATGTTCCAAATTCCAAATTCGCCATTCACAGCTGACTCGAGCAACCAGAATTCGGTAGAGCCAAAACTGATGCATTTTTCCCCCTCTTCCTGAAATGCGACTCACGCCAAAAAAAAAAAAAAAAAAGTATGTCTTTTAGTTTTTTATTTTACCATGAATAGGTTGGTAAGTCATGCGCAGAACGTAACCGTAATGGTAATACTGTTATAACAGCTTTTGCCGCAGCTACAGCAGTTCGTAGTGCAGAACCACCTTGTGCAAAACCAACATGGAAGTACTTCAATTTCTCTCTGCAGAACGATATGTCTCACGTTGGTACAACCAGTACTTACCCTCTCGTGTTATATATATTTAAAAGAGAATATATACAACACGAAATAAAAAAGAGAAATGTGTCGTTACGTTTTAAAATATATCACTTGAAAAAAAGAATATTATATCGTTCCGTTTTAAAATATATAACGAAAAAAGAATATTATATTGTCGTTTTAGAATATATAACAACACGGAAAAAGAAAATGATTTCGGTACGTTTTAAAACAACACGAAAAAAGAAAATTATATCTTTACGTTTTAAGTCATATAACACGAAAGAAGAAAATTATTTTACGTTCTAAGTCATATACGAAAAGAAATATATTGTTCCTGTTTTTTTTTCTGAATGACACGAAGGTAATTCCCCTTTTAAACACCAATGACCCAGAAAAAAATAATAAATAAAACCGACCCCTCGATCCACGGCCTTCGAAGCGGAGTAACCGGGTCTATCTACTCTACCTGGTCGACTCGAGGTCCTTCGTTCGACGCCGAGCCACTCGATCTACCCGAGCGAAGGAGAGAGAGAGAGAGAGCTCTTTCGTGGCTCCGTCGGCCCCTCTCGATGCCGATCGGGTGCTCCTGATGGGGGGGCGGGATGGGATGGGGTGGGGTGGGGTGGGATGGAGTGGGGTGGGGTGGGATGGGGTGGGGTGGGATGGGGGGGAGGGGGGCAAGGGCGGGAGGATGTAAAAGAGCGAGAAATGGAGACGAGGGGGGTTTGTGTACGTTCCGTGGACTCGGAAATGCATCGGGTGGGGTGGGTGGTGGTGGTGGTGGGGGGGGGGGGGAATAGGTCTCATGTGGTATTTAAG
>NC_091579.1:31493962-31506462 GCF_042767895.1 Penaeus vannamei
GGTAAGACATTGTTTTTTTACCGTAAGTTGCCATCTAAATCACAGGACAAAACGACCAGAAACCCGCCTTTCCGATTGCCTGCTTCCTCTAATCCACTTCCCGGACACCGCTAACGTTAGCATCTTCTCGCTGCGTCTCAGCACTTAACGTGTCCGCAGTCCGCTATGTCTGCTAAACTGACGCACACAAGCACGTTTTCCCGCCACTGTGATCGGTGTTTTTGCGCTTCCCAAAAGAGGGAAACCTCACGACGTGTCTTTTGAGATTAAGTGCTTCATTTACGCTACATAGAGATGTGTTATGAATACAGTTTTATCAGAAAACATACGTATACATACATATATATATATATATATATATATATATATATATATATATATATATATTGTATATATACGTAATATATAGGAATTTGTATATTTTTGTATATATACCTTTATGTATACATATGTATATATATGTATATGTATATGTATATGTATATATATATATATATATATATATATATATATATATATATATATATATATATACTGTACATATGTATATACGTATATCTATATTTATATCTATCTAGCTGTGAATCTATCTACATATATGTATGTATGTTTGTATATACACATTATACATAATTGCATACATACATACGCACCCTCCTTCTCTCGTGCGCAGCTCCCCACTCTCTACTCACCCCCCCCCCCCCCTTGGCATCCACTCACTCTCACCTCGCAGCTCTCCTGGCACTCTGTCCCTCTCTCACTCACTCATTTACTCACTCACCCACCAAGCCACTCACTCACTCGCTCGCTCGCTGACTGACTGTCTGACTGACTCGCTTACCCACTCACTGACTTTCTCACTGACTCACTCGCTTACCCACTCACTGACTTTCTCACTGACTCACTCGCTTACCCACTCACTGACTTTCTCACTGACTCACTCGCTTACCCACTCACTGACTTTCTCACTGACTCACTCGCTTACCCACTCACTGACTTTCTCACTGACTCACTCGCTTACCCACTCACTGACTTTCTCACTGACTCACTCGCTTACCCACTCACTGACTCACTCGCTTACCCACTCACTGACTTTCTCACTGACTCACTCGCTTACCCACTCACTCACTCATTCGCTCACTGACTGACTGACTCACTCGTGTACCCATTGACTCACTGACACACTCACTGACTCGTTTACCCAATAACTGACTCACTCACTCACTCTCTCACTGACTCACTCCCTTACTCACTCGCCCCTCTCCCGCAGGTGTGCAACGCGGTGTACAAGCGCCTGAACTTCACGCAGCCCCTGTGCGCGTGTCCCTCCGGCAGCGACCCCTGCAGCGCCTCCTTCAGGGCAGACGACCGCAGATCCATCGAGCTCAGGATGGGCGGCCCGCAGTCCCAGGTCAGAAGGGGAAGGTTCCTTGGACTTCTTAGTGTCATTTTCCTCCTTGCGTGTTTTTTATTTTATTTTATTATTTTTTTTTTTATTATTATTATTATTATTTTTTTAGTGTCATTTTCCTCCTTGCGTGATTTTTTTTTTTGTGTCATTTTCTCTTTGCGTGTTTTTTATTCTTTTTTTTTTTCATTTTATTTTCTTATTTTTAGTGCCATTTTCTCCTTGCGTGATTTTTATTTTATTTATTTCTTATTTTATTTATCTATTTATTTATTTTCTCTTTTTGCGATGCTGTATTCTTGTTTCTTTTGAACGGAGGCGGTAAGTGAAGGTGTTTAGAAGATGTATAATGTGAACAATCCAGTGGTGTGAAATATCTGAACTAAATGCAATATTTAAAACTTTTCTCTGTCTGTCTGTCTGTCTCTCGCTTTCCCTCCCTCCCCACCTCTCTCTCTCTCTCCCCTTTCTCTCCCCCTCCCTCCTTCCCTTCCCCTTTCCCTCCCCCCCCTTTCTCTTAAAATCCTCCCTTTTCTCTCCCCCTCCCTCCTTCCCTCCCCCTCCCCCTCTGCCCCCCCCCCTTTCTCTTAAAACCCTCCCCTTTCTCTTAACCCCCTCCTTTCTCTTAAAACCCTCCCCCTCCCTCCTTCCCTCCCCCCCCTTTCTCTTAAAACCCTTCCCCTCCCTCCTTCTCTCCCCCTCTGCCCCCCCTTTTTCTAAAAACCCTCCCCTTTTCTCTCCCTCTTAAAACCCTCCCCTTTCCCCCCCCAGGCCGTGACCCTGATCAAGACGTGCGAGCCAATCTGGAGTGTGCGTGAGTGCAAGAGCCCGAGAGACTGGTCCATCCTTGCCCTGCAGAACACTCGCACGGGGAAGGCTCACTACCTCGTCATCTGCAAGTGCCCGGACAGTGCACGGCTTGGTGAGGACGGCGAGACAGGACGTTTGACCGTAGGATCTCTTGTCTAACACTGTTGGCTGTTTTGATTCTCTCTCTCTCTCTCTCTCTCTCTCTTTTTGTTTTTGTAATATGACGTCTTGTTACTTTATGACATCGTGGACGACTGTCGTGCTGCTCTAGACGTAATACCGAGACGGTGGACGACTTTCTGTGACTGACTGAACGCTGGGTGGCCTTCTGGAGCTGCGGGTTATCAGCTGACGTGATGACTGACCCCTTGTTACGAAATGAATGACTCTCTAATACTGCGGATGGTTTCTGACACTCTGATCGACTTTCTGATGTAGTTTTGCTACAGCATGATCGATCTTCTTGTGCTATGAGTAATCATCTGGCACAAGGAGTCATTAATCGACTACATGACCGATTTTCTGGCACAGGGGAGCGTGCCGAGTGTGTGACTTCACATACTGTGACTTGTTACACCAAAACTGGCGACCTGGAAACGAAATTGACGTCCTGGTGTTACGATGATTTTGTATCTAATGTGACTGACGTTCCGACTCAAAGGCTTCAGTTCTATTTTTCATTATGACAGATTGTTGTTGTCACAGATAGCAAGACTGATGACACGCTGATGTTCGACTAACAGCATTACAGAATGATTGGGTGTTTTCATAATGCTGCTGCTCCACCATCTGGCTCGTGGATGCAGGATGGACTCTCGAAAATGACTCTCAGACCCAATGGATGTTGTGACTCACATTCCCATTCCAGTTTGAACGCTTCAACGCCACGAAACTTCACATTAACTGACTCTCCGGTTTCAGGACGTTTCAGGAAAGGTATCTCGGGGCCAGTGATACCGGGAATCGAGGACATTGCGTGGGAGAAGTTAACCGATTGACGCAAAGTGCCATTAAACTGCACGGAGATATTCGGACACGGCTTTGATATTATGCAAATGGGACTCGAGTTTATGGACTGGACTGAACCGCTGGCCATTTACCCAACCGCTAAATAAAACTGAGGTTCCCGTACAACTGCCGACAGCTTCAATTTATTTGGCTAATAGCACGGGAACTATCATCAGCTGACCACCAGTACACATATACATAATTGTCAACAGGTTTTGCTAATTTCTAAGATACTCTAGATTCGTCACTGATGCAGAGTTTCAAGGTAGAAGAGAGCGATCTGAATGTCTTGTAAGTCATATAGTGGAGATGGTGGGTAGTGATTGATGTCAATAAGAATCCTTTTTAGGCAAATTAGTTTATGCTGATAGACTCGTTTAGTCATAATATATATATATATATATATATATATATATACATATATATATATACATACATATATATATATATATATATATATATATATATATATATATATATATATATATACACACATCTTTGCACAAATTAGGTTTATTGAAATATATGAAACAACGGTTTCGGAATCCTCCTGGAATACACACACACACACACACACACACACACACACACACACACACACACACACACACACACACACACACACACACACACACACACACACACACACACACAACACACACACACACACACACAAACACACACACACACACACACATGTGTATATATGCATGTGTGTGTATATATGTATATATATATGTATATATATGTATATATGTATATATATATATATATATGTATATATATATATATATGTATGTATATATATATATATATATATATATATATATATATATATATATATATATATATATATATATATATATATGTGTGTGTGTGTGTGTGTGTGTGTGTGTGTGTGTGTATATATATATATATATATATATATATATATATATATATATATATATATATATATATATATATATGGATGTCTACATTTGCTCAGGCTCACCAACCAACATGTCTGGTCTTGGTACATTTCGCTTATCTCATTAAAATACAAGCATTTATCATCTGATTTGTTTATTTTCAAGACGTTTAGAGATTATGAATGTAAAGTTGAAACTGATACACGTATAAAAAATGTTTTTAACGAATCAAATGCCTAAACATCTCCTAATTTAGTAGATATATATGAATAGCACTTTAACTGATGTGATTTATTTTTAAATGTTATAGAACGGATTATATGATTCGAATACCGTTCAGTTACTGATGTGAAATAAGTATTTGTGATCGTCAATTGACCAGAATCCTACAGCGAAACCATATATGATATCACAATGGACAAGAATTCAATTCATATGGATTATCGTTCAATCTAAAAGACTTTACTAGTGCATAATTCAAATTCTTTGAGGTATAACAACCATCTTGACTTTTAACCCGGCATTCGTTATAATCACTCTTTGAAAATTATATATGCATAATATTTTACATAACTAATTATATAACATTCCGTCGTGGACACCTTGACACAGTCACGCAAAAAAATAGAGCACATCTCACACCCAAATGACATTAGTCTCAACAGAATTGGAGCACGTGACAATTGCTGCTGCTGCAGTGACGCTCCTATAACTCAGTCACATAATTCCATCAGTAATATTGGCCTTTAGAGCTCTTATTGACAACGACTGAGTACCTGATGTGTGGCTCGTAGAACTTTTTTTTTTAATTGACAACAGCAATTTAACCTCAAGACAAACCGCCACAGAGCTCAAGATTTCGTGAAATGGCGACACATTTCGACCCAAGACCAGATACTCGACCAATTTTTTTTCATCGCAGCTGCCCTGACTCCTCACGTAGCCCCAAGTCACTCAGAACTTTACGAAACTGCAACTGAAACCGAACCGTGACTGTAGATGTGAAGCCTGAGATTAGAGAACCGTTGATAAATGGCTGCCATGACTCAGGAGATTATTCAGTCTTCTTGACCAATGACCGATATATCAGAAGGGGAGTTCCTGATGACTTCGATGACTCAGATACCCCACTGACCATTCTCCAACGTGCAGAGTATCATGCAACGTGCTCAGTGTCATGCAGCGGCTGATTCTGTAAACGGCGACACCAAACATACAGATCACATGATTAACCTGAAGGAGTGAGATACCTTCCAGATTGGTGGAGTGAGGATGCATTTCCACACCGAAAGCTGAAGCCGAGAGAATGAGAGCCCGTGAGAAAATTCGGATGATTCAGTAAGTATGCATCAGTAGGAGGCGAAGGCAACACACGGAATAAGAAGGGAAATGAAAACGAAAGAGAAAATAATAGAAAAATGCTAAACGGCTCGGACCTTTGCCGTGGTAAGAAATTCACTGGTAAATCGCACCCAACCACGCTGGGAAGTTGGACCAAAGCTTTGTGAAAGGTCTCTGTGCCTTTTCGTTCACGCGTGAGTAAGTATGCTATAATTTCCAATATTGGTCGCAGAAAAAAAGATGGTTTGTACGTCCATTTCTTTTTCATATGGAACTTCTCCATAATTATATACATGATACCCATACCTCCAACAATGTGAATCTGGATTTGAAAGACTATATTTATCGAAATCACTTTTGCCAGTGCTCCCAACACCCAAACAAAACCCCCCAAAAAATTGAATACATCCTTTTTTCTTCTTCTATTTCCCAACATAAACCAAACACCCCATTTCTCCCTGTGCAGACGGACCCCTCAACCACGACCAGCCCGCCTACGCCCAAGTCCCAGGCATCCGAGTCTATGGCATGATGTGTATTCGCAGCAGTTTCCGCCGCGCCGGCCGTGTGGCGAGAGGTGAGCTGGAGGGTCTGTGACTTTTCGTCTATTTTTTTCTTTCCTTTCTTTGATATCGTGTTTTTTTTTTGTTTGTTTGTTTGCTTTGGGATGGTGTGAGCTCGTGGGTCTGTAATTTTTCTATTTTTTCCTTTCTTTTCTTTGATATCGTGTTTTGTTGTTGTTTGGTTTGCTTTGGGTTGGTGTTTTCTTTCCCTTTCTTTGATACCGTGAGTTTTTTTGGTTATGTTGGGTGTACTTTGGGTTGGTGTTGGTTCGCTTCGTGATTCGGGGAGAAAATCTAGAAATTATGCCAGTATTTTGATATTAATTTCGAATATAAAGTTAGGCGTGGGCACAAGTACATACTGCTGAGCCTATACGATAATACAATAAGTATATGTAATAGCTTAACGTAGATCAATTGATATAGTTAATGAAAATATTTAATTGTGTAGTTAATAAAATATATAATTATATAGTTGATAAAAAATATAATTTTATAGTTAATAAAAAGATATATAATTATATAGTTAATAAAAAATATATAATTATATAGTTAAAAATAGATATATTATTATATTGTTAATAAAAAATATAGCTATATATTTCATAAAAAGGTATATAATTATAGTTAATAAAAAGATATATAATTATAGTTAGTAAAAAGGTATATGATTATATAGTTAATGAATTATATAATATAAACTAGTTATATGAAATATACAGTTAATCTAGTCTGGAAATATATTAATAAATCAGTAGTTAATGAATTATATAATATAATTGTTATGTTATATAATATATACAGTTAATCTAGTCAGTGAAAATATATTAATAAAACAGTACATTTGATATAAATAATATAAGTAATGTACAGCAGTTGATCAGATCAGATCCTTCAAAGCAACCCCCGCCCACAGACAGCAGGTTGGCCTTCCCGTGGGGGCGTGTGTCTGAAGCCCTCAAGGACGAGAAAATCCTCCAGGACCTCTTAGCTGACGCCCCCTACGCCCACGCCCCCATCTTCTAGACCCACGCCCACCAGCCACGCCCACGCCCGCCGCGCCTCCTGGGGGTGGGCGTGGCCGCGGCAGTACCCTCTCGGACCGTTTCGTCAAGGACATGCTGGCGTGTCCTTTTTTAGTCATGAATTTCTCTTCAGGCGGGAATCCTTTGGTGTGACGGACGTGTGGCTTCCGGGACTCGGCGCTGAGGAGGTCACGTCCTTGACCTTGTCTTCTCCGGCGAGGTCGAGTCCCTGGAAGGTCATTTTTTTAAAGAGATTGTCTCCCTGACCTGGTCTTGGAAAGGGCTGGCGAGGGGACAGCTGTATATCGTTCATTGGGGAAAACTGAGGGGAAGCTATGTCATTTAGTTTCATTGTTTTTTTTTTATCTATTGAAAATTGAGAAAAAAGTATTTCTATTCTAGTATTTCCTATTATAGAATTATTATCCGTACTTCTCTGCAGTCTTTGTAAATTATAAAACAAATACGAATAATATATTTATTATATTTCTTTTTTTGTATAAAAAGGGCTTTTAATGTCATCTCATGTGTTACGGCAATAACGTAAATTAACCGAAATTTCCCTTTACCTATAACAGGAAACATTGAATTTTATATATGTGTATTTTCCATTACCTATAACAAACTAATTATATATATATATATATATATATATATATATATATATATATATATATATATATGTATGTATGTATACGTATTCAAAGAACAGCCGAATAACACATTGAACACAAATGACATTCTGTTTTCGATCTCTCTCACCGAGCCAGTGAGCTCAACCCTAGTTTATCTGTGATGCAATATTTTTTTTGGTCTCGTAACCCTTTTGTTGTTTCTAATAATATTTAATGTGTACAATATATTCATAGTATCTTATATACACGAAAACTAATATAAACACAGACAGACATACATGTAGTAATACTGTTGTTTCTAATAATATTTCATGTGCACAATATATTCATAGTATCATATACACGAAAACTAACAAACAGACACAGACATACACATACATACTACTTGTTTCTAATAATATTTAATGTGTACAATATATTCATAGTATCTTATATACACGCAAACTAATACAAACACACAGACACAGACACAAACATGTAGTAGTATTTGTTGCGGTTTTTCTGTCCATATGCAATTGTACTGTACATAACTAAACGGCGAATGTTACTGTGTTATAATGCACTGATGTCGAGCAACCGGAATATCATAATATATCTGTTATCTTTCAGCCTTATCATGCATCGCCAAATGTACAAAGTTGACTAAATAAATCTAGTTAAATGAGAAATGAGTGTATTTAACCCGATGCTGTAGGATGTGGGAGAAAGGGAGACATAGAGAGAGAGAGAGAGAAAGAGAGAGAGAGAGAGAGAGAGAGAGAGAGAGAGAGAGAGAGAGAGAGAGAGAGATAGATAGAGAGAGAGAGAGAGAGAGAGAGAGAGAGAGAGAGAAAGAGAATGAGAGAAAGAGGGATGGGGAGGGGGAGGGGAGAGAGACAGAGAGAGAGAGAGGGAGAGAGGGAGAGAGAGAGAGAGAGAGAGAGAGAGAGAGAGAGAGAGAGAGAGAGAGAGAGAGAGGGTGGTAGATAGATGAATAAATAGATAAACAGATATAGAGTGAGAGAGAGTATGTGAAAGAGAATACTAGTTAATACAACTAAAGGAGGAAGAAAATAAAATCAGATTTCAAAACTTTATTCACTCAATTTCTACCACATGCACTAAACAAGATTATAAATATCCCTACAATTGTTTCCTTAAACATGATTTCAATGCGGCCTTTCTATAGGGCAAGATATACACGTAATAGCCATTCACATTAGTGTTCTGACATGGAATGCGTAAAACAATACAACTCTCATTCATATTTGCTCAGACGCACAGGTACACCGCACTTCTGGAACTGTATACGTATTGTATTGTACAGTATTTCTGAAGCCAAGTTACTCACCATAGAGTAGTGTCCTTGTATCTCAGACAAAGTAAATGGTTGAAGTTTTGTTATTCGCTCTGCACTGACTGAAACCAAGTTACTCCTTATTTTGATTGTCTTCATTTATCAACAGCAGAACAGTCATTCCATTACGAAGCAATAGATGCTAACGGCTAGTTGTACAATTGCTAAAGACTTACTGGGAATCGTTATAAGAAATACTGCGTGGTGTAAGTCAAATGCCATATGTAATTTCATAATTATATTCTTTAGCTCAATCTATGCGTGACTGACTCATCAATCTGATTGTCAGCTACAGTTTATTGTTGGAAACCTATAAGATGAAAAAAAGAATTCTTGAGATTACTTTTTTAAGAAGGAAAAAGAAAAGATCATGAGATTTTTTTTTAAAGAAGGAAAAAGAAAAGATTATGAGATTTTTTTTAAGAAGAAAAAAGAAAAGATCAGTCCTGAATCTTCTTCGCTGCTCAGTCGTCGTTTACAAGTCTTCCAAGGCGCCGGGGATGGAATGCGTTGGGGACTTCAAGAGGGAAGTCCTGGATCCTGCGGAGCTCGGCACGGAGAGGGTGTCCATCGAGGGGGCCTTCTCTACGTCCTTCGGGGGAGCCTTCTCGACGTCCTTCGGGGGAGCCTTCTCTACGTCCTTCGGGGGAGCCTTCTCGACGTCCTTCGAGTCCTTCGGTTTCTTCTTGTCGGCGGCGGGGAGGTCGAGGGCCTTCTTGTCCGTTCCCTTGGCCTCCTCCACGGTGTTCTTCCCGGTCAGGCCGATCTCCCGGGCCAGCCAGCGGCACTTCTCGACGATCTGCTCCTGCATCAGGTTGAGGCACATGGACAGCAGCGCCATGCCTGGGGGAGGGACGAGGGGGAGGTGAGACGGGGGGAGGGACGGGGGAGGAGGTGAGCAGGGGGGAGGGACGGGGGAGGAGGTTAACCTGGGGAGGGACGGGGGAAGGGGAGGTGAGCAGGGGGGAGGGACGGGGGAGGAGGTGAGCAGGGGAGAGGGACGAGGGAGGAGGTCAACATGGGGAGGGACGGGGGTGGGGGAGGTGAGCAGGGGGAGGGACGAGGGGGAGATGAGCAGGGGGAGGGGCGAGGGAGGAGGTCAACATGGGGAGGGATGGGGGGGGAGGTGAGCAGGGGGGAGGGACGAGGGAGGAGGTCAACATGGGGAGGGATGGGGGGGGAGGTGAGCAGGGGGGAGGGACGAGGGAGCAGGTCAACATGTGGAGGGATGGGGGGGGAGGTGAGCAGGGGGAGGGACGAGGGAGGAGGTCAGAAGGGGGAGGGATGGGGAGGAGGTGAGCAGGGGGGAGGGAACGGCTTTCCTGGGGAAGAGGGATCCCTAAACGTTCTTTCTTTTCTTTTTGTTTGTCTGTGTGTCCGTTTGTGCGCGTCCGCGTGTGTACTGGTGTGTTTACGTGTGTGAGTGTGAGTGTACGTTAGCGCGTGTGCGTGTCTTTGTATGTGTCTGTTTGCATATGTGTGCGAGTGTATTCATATTTTTTCATCCGTCTGTATGATGGACACAGAAGTTGAAGACGATGCAAAGAGGAGAGGGGAGGGGGACGAGGTGAAATGGGAATGATTTATATTTAGAGTTTAAATTTAGTTTTCCATTTGTTACAATGGATAATCTTTGCTGTGACATTCTGTTTTATCTCCCCCTGTGTGCAAGGAGTGGGCGGGGAAACCACTCACTGGCCGGGCGTGATATTGAACGCAGGTCCGCAAGATTGCTAGACCAGCACCTTACCGCTGCGCCAGCACAGCACACAGGAGTAACGGAAAGACAAAAGGGAAGAGGAGAACAGAAAATAAAACACAACTAGCCAAGCAGACGACCCCAGACAGCCAGCCGCTCGCGCACTGACCTAGCAAGATGTAGGCGATGCAGACGGCCATCTTGAGCCCCGCTGTCCCGGGGTCTTCGTTGCTCAGCAGCGCCGTGCCGGGCACCATGTCCCCGTAGCCGATGGTGGAGAGGGTGACGAAGGTGAAGTAGGAGGAGGAGCCGAGGTCCCAGTTCTCCCACACGGAGAAGAGGACGGCGCCCAGCATGATGTACACGTAGAGCACCACCAGGGTCAGGGTGATGGGCACGTCCACCTGAGGCCAAGGGGGGGGGGGGGTCGTGAGGCGGTGTGTCAAAGATCATGAGGCCACGGGGGGGGGGAGGGATCGTGAGGCGGAGAGTGCAGGGTTAATATAATGGTCTACGTAATCAACAATAAACCGATACTGATAAAGCGCAGACGATTTTTACCTGGTAATGAATGAATAAAGCAATGAATGGTTCAAAAATACATCAAATAATAGCCAAAAAAATACAGAAAAAGTGTCAAAATTGGAGCTACACGGAAGAACGAAAATATTACGACCTTCCAAACTGCATTTCCTAAAAAAAAAAAAAAAAAAAAAAAAAAAAAAAAAAAAAAAAGAGGAATGCACGTAAAAAAAAAAAAAGATAAAAAAATAAAAAAAAATAAAAAATAAAAAAAAAAAATAAAAAATAAAACAGGTCTTTTTAAACAGCAAAAAAAGAGGAAATATCTTACATGTTCCGTCGGCATGTACTCTTCCTTTCCCACTTCGTCGTCAATCAAGAGCTTTCGTTGTTTCTTGCTCGCTCTGGGAGGCAATTCGGACAAGTTGCGGACGCTTCGGCACCATCGACAGCAGCAGCGACTGAGGAGCGAAGGGTGGAAGGGAGCCGGGTAAAGGTTTTTTGTAAATTATAAAAGAAGTACGAATAATACATATTATAAAAGAAATAAAAATACATTTATTATTTGAATGAGCAAGGGAGATGGGTAAAGGTTTTTGTAAATTATAAAATATGAATAATATATCTATCATATGAATGAGCAAGGGAGCCGGGTAAAGGTTTTTGTAAATTGTAAAAGAAGTACGAATAATACATTTATATGAATGAGCAAATTTATTATTTATTATTTATTTCAAATTTACTATTTGAATGAGCAAGGGAGATGGGTAAAGGTTTTTGTAAATTGTAAAAGAAATGAGAATACATTTATTATTTGAATGAGCAAGGGAGATGGGTAAAGGTTTTTGTAAATTGTAAAAGAAATACGAATAATACATTTATTGAGTGAACAAGGGTGCCGGGTAAAGTTTTTTTGTAAATTATAGAAATACGAATAAATTTATTATTTGAATGAGCAAGGGAGATGGGTAAAGTTTTTTGTAAATTATAGAAATAAGAATAAATTTATTATTTGAATGAGCAAGGGAGATGGGTATGGGTCTTTGTAAATTATAAAATATGAATAATATATTTATCATATGAATGAGAAAGGGGGAAGGGTAGAGAAGGTTTTTGTTTGTAGAAAAGTTGTGAATGATGAAGGGTGTCGAGGGAGAGAATTTTATCGTTTGGAGAAAAGTTATGAATGAGAAAGGGTGTGGGGGAGGAAGAGGGAGGGAGGGAGGGAGGGGGGAAGAGGGA
>NC_091579.1:31526462-31531462 GCF_042767895.1 Penaeus vannamei
ATATATATATATATATATATATATATATACATATATATATATATATATACATAAATATATACATATATATAACTATGCATACATATATGCACATATATACATACACACACACAGACAAACATATATATATATATATATATATATATATATATATATATATATATATATATATATATATATATATATATATATATATATACATATATATATATACACATATATATATGTACTTTACATATTCATAAATATATACACATACAAGTACACACCCACCCACACAGTATATTATATATATATATATATATATATATATATATATATATATATATATATATATATATATATATATATATATATATATATACATATCATACATATATATAATACATATATGTGTATATCATAAATGGAGAATTCCACAAAACAAAAGAGGAAAAATACAATAATTTTGATTGAAATTTGTAAAATGATAATAATAGTAATAATAATAATAATAACAATCATAATCAAATAATCAAGAGAACAAATTATCATCCTACAACACTGATTGATACAATCAAAACAAAAATATGACAACTGCCTAATGCTTCACCGCATTTCTTAGACGGACCTAGAAATAGCATTTTTCAACCTGACTTCAAATATGAGTAAAATGTCAGAGAGAGTATTCAAAGCATTCCTAAAGCATATCTAGATTAACAAAAAAAACAACAAAAAAAACAATAATAATAATAATAAAAAAAAAATAATAAAAAATTGCAAAAGGCATAATCTTACACACATTAAACAATCGAATTGACAAAAGAGAGCTGAACACTTCAACAGTCTTTAGAAATGGGCACAAGCGTTGGCTACAGAAGGTACTAGACCTTCTTCTGAGCAAATCCTTAAATTTACTCTAAAACGGAGGCTTCTGACTCAATACGCTCAAGATACCTATATTAACTTACATAAATTCTTTGAGAACTTTTCGGATATAAAAAAGGTTCCTTATCAGTTAATTATTCTCTTAAAAACTAAAATCTTAAATTATGTATACTTTACTGACCAATCTTTTATTAGATCACATTTGACAATAAAAGCCAAGCTGTCATGCTTCATGGCTTCTAAAAATGAAAAGAAAAAAGAAAAAAAAAAAAAAAGAAAAAAAAAATTGGAATGTATAAATTATATATATAAAAAATCTATCTCTTGGTTTCACATTTTCTGTCTTTCTCAAGTACAGTACACTAATGATCCAACATAGTCTAAATGCATGTGAAACTTGGAACATGAACTGCCTCATAAAAAAAACAGAAATAGTGATAATACTTAGAACATCAATACTAACAAATTTTGATCATCAAAATCACCATTATTGTAAACTGCAGTAGATCAAAATAGTAGATATCAATTAAGTAGCAAGAGTATTAACAAAATCAGTATTAGCAATACAAGAAAATGAAGAAGAAGAAGAAATAGTAGTAGTAATATTAATAGTAGTAGTAGTGGTAGTAGTAGTAGTAATAGTAGTAGTAGTAGTAGTAATAGTAGTAGTAGTAGTAGTAGTAGTAGTAGTAGTAGTAGTAGTAGTAGTAGTAGTAGTAGTAGTAGTAGTAGTAGTAGTAGTAGTAGTAGTAGTAGTAGTAGTAGTAGTAGTAGTAGTAGTAGTAGTAGTAGTAATAGTAGTAGTAATAGTAGTAGTAATAGTAGTAGTAATAGTAGTAGTAATAGTAGTAGTAATAGTAGTAGTAATAGCAGTAGTAATAGTAGTAGTAATAGTAATAGTAGTAGTAATAGTAGTAGTAATAGTAGAAGTTGTAACAAATAGTAGTAGTTGTATAGTAGTAGTTGAATAGTAATTATAAATTACTAGTTGTAGAAGTAATTGTGGTGGTCATGGCAGTATTGGTTTAGGTATAGTTATTGGTACTTGTAATGTAAAGGTAATAGTAGTAGTAGTAGTGGTAGTAGTAATGTCAATTGTACTAGCAGTAGTAGTGGTAATCATAGTGGTGGTGGCAATAATCATGGTGGTAACAGTGATTGTGGTGACGGTAATAGTGATAGTAGTGGTCGTAGTAATAGTAATAGTTGTAGTTGTAGTAATAATAATAGTACTGATAGAAGTACTAGTAATTATGATGCTTATGACGATGATGATGGCAATGACAATGATGATGGTGATATAGTAGTAGTAGTAATGTGGTGGGGACAGTGGTAGTAGTAGTTCTAGCAATGTTGGTATAGGTACTAATAGTAGTAGTAGTAGCAGTAGTAATATCAATAGTACTAGCACAAGTACTAGCAATTACTATGATGATGATGATGGTGGTATAGTAGTGGTTGTAGCAATGATGCTAGAGGTACTAGTAGTAATAGTAATAATAATAGTGGTAGCAGTAGTGGTGGTGTTGGGAGGTGGTTGTGGATAACAATAACAATAGTGATAATGATAATGTTAATAATAATACAAATAATAATAATAGTTATCATAACAATAGTAATAATAATAATGATAATTATAATAACAATATAAACAACAATAATAATATTGAATTATGATCATATTAATGATGATAATAATAATAGATGATCAAAATAGTAATATAAATATTCAGTACCTAAAATAGCTAATGAAAAATATATTTAAAAAAACAATCAAATATGATGATAGCAGTCCCAATGAATGATGATTAATAGCGATGAGAGAAATGATAAACGAAAATGGGAAAGAGAAAATGAAACAAAAGCTCATAAAGGAAAAGGAAAAGGAAAAAGAATTTCAATATAACATTTAACACCTTGACGCCACTGGGAAAATAACAAGAAATTGCAAAACACTCCACGCCATGTTGGGAAACACTGAAAGAGTTTACAGATATGCTCTGTATCCAATAACTGCATGATGATAAAAAAATATAGATACTACTAATAATAAAAAACAATGATAATACAGATGATGAGAAAAACAAAATTAATAATGACAGATATGACAACATTGCTGATAAACACAGATCAGTCGTCGTAATGATACAGCTAATAATACTTATAATGATTACAGATTTTCGATAACAAAAATCATGCTTAATATAATCATAATGAAAATTCCTGTAATATTTGAAATCATGACTGTATTTTCCATAATAAAAATCATAAATACAATACTAATATTAATAATTACGCAAATAACTGTAGTCAACAGCATTACAGTCTCATCAACATTATTATCAAATAATTAACATCTGACCTGCAACAATACTTACAATGTGATATACAGTGACATTTTAAATTTCTATGACGCCACAATTCTCATATTTGTTCAACCTAATATGATAAGACATAAGCACCAGTTTGCACTTAAAGGTATACGTTGTTCAGACTTCAATTTGTAAAATGGTTGGCAATGGAAAAGGGATCCAGAGGGGTAGAGGGATGAAAATAGGAAAGGAGAGAGAGACAGAAAGAAATAGGAAAAAGTCAAGATGGAAAAAGAGAGAAAACAAATCTATATTTATATAAAAAAAATATATATAATGTAATGCCTGTCTTTAGGGAAAAACAAAATTAATTTAGGGAAATTCCTTCTATCCATGAAGAGAGATCTGCAGTTCCTTCAACATCTAGAACAACCTCAGGTGGAGTGTCTGGTACACACAACGTCTGTGCAGCTTCTCGTCCAGATAAGTAAGCCCCATGAACTGTTGAATAGAAGCTTGGGTGGCAGTGCTCTCCAGCAAATAGCACTGCAGGCTGCAAAAAGAATATCATTTTTAATATACATGTAAATATGACACACATAAAAAATTACAGTTTCCTGATTATGTAAAATACTTTTATGACACAAAATCTTGTGCGTTGCTTTCAATTATGAAACTGTACATGGAAAGCCCCCCAAATTACAAATCTTATGAGAGATGCCTAATCACTTTAACCCCCTGATAAAAGATGGCATGAGCTCATGACATGGAAAATATCATATATAAATATGGAAGGCACATAATGATACCATAGTCGAATGTGGACACAACGCAGGGGATGATTGTTTTCCACTGCAAGTCTAAAATCACCCACATGATGCAGTGAAGAGATTGAATCCTTTTCTTACTTTTGGTTATGAAAGCCAAGGGGATGGGCAAGCAATTTATACAGTGAATAATAACACCAAACTTGCTCATTCTGCTCATGCAAACAGCCAGCTCTTTAGGAACACCATAACTATGAATTTTACTCAAAGCTGCAGGGAACATGTAAATTTCAATGCTGCAGTGTTTTACTGAACACATTTACCCACAGATGGCTCCAGAAGTACAAAACCACCAAAGAGTCATTAGTAGACCTACATAACATAATAATTTTTCTAATACTATTAATTCCTTGAATATGGGTGCTTCACTTCCCACACACTGCCCGAATTCCGGGTATTAGGTTTACTTGACCAGCCACTCTCATGGTGTATGACAAGTAGGTCAGGTGCACATGAACACTCATGTGCAGTGACAAGCCTTAGTACTACGCCTCACTTTTGCAAAGTTTGCTCTGTTTCTGCATACATAGTCTACTTGGTCTACAATTTGAGTTGCAATGTAGGTACTTAACCCATAGATGTCGGAAAAACGAAATATCTACAGAGATGTTTTAATTATTTATCTATTAATCTAGCTATTTATTTATTCATCGATTCATTTATTTATCCATTGATTATCAATTGTTCTAAACCTTATTATCATTATATCTTTCTATACTTAGAAGGCTGTGTAAGCACTCAAGTCACCAAAGAGTCGGTTATTAAGTCTACTGTTTAACTCACATCTTGAACTTTCCAGAAAAATGTAATTTTGATTTCTATTACCATTAACATAGAAATACAAGAAATTGTAATTGAACTCATACCTGTAATAATAACAACAATAATAATAATAATAATAATAATAATAATAATAATAATAATAATAATAATAATAATAATAATAATAATAATAATAATAATAATAACAACAATAACAATAACAATAACAATA
>NC_091579.1:31536462-31541462 GCF_042767895.1 Penaeus vannamei
CATGCAAAAGAAGAAGAAGACGATGAAATAGAAAGAAAATAGAGAGAAAAATAAAAAGTCTATTATACCTGTACTATGTGAAAAGGAACTCTTCGACCATCTGGTAGTGTTGCCACAACGTTATGAGGTTTATTATCCTGGATGATATTCACCAATCCATTTGCAGAAGCCAATTCATATATAGGATTCCCCAGGATGCCATGGATCCAGTTAGCACCAAGTTCCATTTTCCGTCCATCTGGCGAGAAATAATATCAGTCACTTTTAAATGAATGGCTTTAACACCTCTCCCTGACTTTACATCTTTTACATATCTTATACTTCATACTCTAGCTATATAACTACAACTGACATTTATAGTAATAGTAGCTGTATATAGTAATAATTACTGTAATTACTGATTTAAGGATATCAATTTACCTTATATTTGAACAATGCCTTAAGTTCTGGTAAAAAGATCAAAGACTGTGCCCTGGCAATACTTCATTTGCATGTGAACAGCAATGCCTAATTTGCATGCAGAGAGAACTATGCAGCACTGTGTCCTTGGGCTTGCAAAATGAAGTTGCTGCGGCTACATTTGAAGTACTCTAAGTCAGCTAAATTATACGAAAAAAAAATAAAGATGAAAAGAAAAGGAAAAGGAAAAGTTGCATGGTCGGCTGTCATATTAATGATTAATGGAATTTTCAACTATTCTGGATGTATAACAATCATATACAAATTATTTTAAGCTCTAAGCTGCTAATCATGCATATACTCTTCCTATTTCATTTGTCATAAAACTGTTTGATATAATCTTAAAATGCCTTAGAATACCTTGAATATTCATACCAGTAAAAATGATATTTTTGGAGGATACTGAAATTTTAGATATTTCATTATGCTATTAATATCCTTAATCTATAAAAAAAAAAAAAAAACTCGTGATTAACAGGCGTTACTAATTGTATGCATTTCCTTTTCATCACTACAAAACTTGTATGAACCAAAAATATACAACATATACATACACACACACACACACACACACACACACACACACATATATATATATATATATATATATATATATATATATATATATATATATATATATATATATATATATATATATTACAAATCAATGATAAAGGACACATATCATAAAAGAAACCCTATACCTTGTCATCTGTGGATAATCTCGCCATATATACTACTATTGTGAGCTGATTATTGTTGGAGAATTAAACCCCTAGGAGTTGAAGGAACTTATTTCCTCATAAGGGAACTTATAACCACTTATAAGACAGTAGCAAAGCTTCATTAATTTAGTCTCTGTATTACATGACCTTACAAATTTCTGAGCCAAAAACCTAAATCAATACTTTGTCTATTAATCACAATAAAAAGTTTAGTTAAATATAATCAGCTTTTGTAATTAGAATCACTGATAATATCGAAGGTAAATGTTTTGAAGACACTGGGGTATCTGCTGCTGGATATGCGCCAATACATGTAGCTGCCATGCCTATGGATACTCAGCCAAACACCAGCAAATCTTCACCATGCATTTTCTAGCAAGATCTGTGTTCATAGACCTCCCTAGTGATTTACATTTACTGTTGAATGAGGAACAAGTTCAAGTTCTATTTTGCTTGAATATATGTAGAAGACATTTGTTGGCCTTTGCTGGGGTGACACATACAGAGGAAATACAGATTGTTTGACAAGTGTCACCATTCCATATCTTTTTTTTACTGTAACCCTGATTGTTATCCGCTGTAATTTTACCGAAAAAAGTCCTATTACGAAAGGCATTATGGGTGTCTTTAACAAAATCATGAAATTTACAATACAAATTTAGTGAAAGTAAGTCGCACATTCACGTGGCTGTCATGCCTTAGGTGCTTCGACAGCGGCCAACAAACCTCTACTTGACATAGGACCAGACAGGACCTGGACTGCTTCCTAATATTATAATAAACTGTCAGATAGATCAACAAACCATACACATGACGTGGTGATAAAGGCTAAGACCTTTTCTCTTCTTGTTATCAATTCTACATAGTAAATATTTTTGATTTGTAACATCCATATTGTGAAAAAAAAAAAAATCCAAAAATGCACAGATCTATCAATTCCACATGATTACCTTGAATCATATACACAAACCATAAGCTGTAATTACAGCAAGCCTCCATTCATATCACATACAAAAGGCTATCATTAATACAAAACATTAAGCTATCATTAGTAATAAAATAACAACACAGGCCTATTTTGAATAAAACCCTGGCCACCACAGTCGACTTTTAAGCCTAACCTTCAGCCCACTATAAACATGACATGTATGCCTAGTAACTGCCATAAACAGAAGTACCAACGTCAACTTATGCACAGAAACATCACACACACACTACAAATACCAAGCTTTCTCACATTAAATTCCTCTGACTTTCCTCTATCAACATCGAAAAATCACACGACAAAGCACCTGGGAATAAACAAAATAAACGAGCATCCTAAAACGGCTATTCTACACATGGAGGAAAAAGAGAGACGGAAATCCCTAAAACAGGTCACGATCTCGCGACCCACCGATGGTAATAGCGATGATCCGACCCCCGACTCTGTTCCTCGCCTCGAGTATCACGAAGTCATGGATGTTATTTTTCATCAGGTGATTCGCCGCCGACAATCCTGCCATGCCTGCGCCGATGATAACCACTTTGCACGTCTGGAAACACTCATTTTGGTTCTCCTGGCCCCCCGTGTCGTCTGCCTTCTTCGCAGACATGTTTACATCGCCGAGTGCCCAGTGTTGCCAGCTCGGGCGGAGTCCTCTCGCTGGCCGCAGATCCCGGGACTTTTTATTGTTGTTATTTTCGGTGTGATTTTGAGCCATTGTGTGGGCATGGGTGTTTCGAGAGTAGTATGTTCCGTGATGAGTTATTTGTTTTAGGTTACGGTTCTTTTATCTAACTGATTTGATGTCAGTTGTGATGCAGTAGCCATATTTTTTCACCTAACATGATAATGCACACATTTTCCTCATATCTATACTAATTCCTTTATCAACCAATGTAAGCAAACAGCCTATTATATCATTAGTCACATCAATTTCTATAAGTGACGTTTTAGCAAAGATTTCGCTATTAGAAAGGCAGACGCTGAACTACCGCCTCCCCAGTTTTGCCAGAACCCAAAAGTCATAAATAAATCACAAATTTCCCCCAAATTGTAACACAAGAATCTTTCCACATACAACTGAGTTATAGACTACTTTTGATCACTACTGTTATCCAGCGTCCAGAGTACAGTCGACTGATAGGATGAAAAAGATAATACACACTTTTGTAAGGCTGCATTGATATGGTTTATAAATAGCGTATATAAACTTCAGCTTGGTATAGTATACTATATAATCAGTACAGAATGTAAGGAAGTGCTCTTCTTCACTTGCAGATTTTAGAGAGAAAAATATATACATGGAAGACGTACATGGGACACTTTCACTGGTATTTTGAAGTGTCAGGGTTTGACTGCGTGGATGAGTCATACGGTACCATTGAACTCGGATAATGTCAGCCAGTAATTCCTATCTCTGTCATTCGCAAGTTTTCGCAGCTAAAATACACGGTAATTGTGATAGGATTGTATTTTAAGGAGTATCCTCTATGCATCTATAACTTCTCTTGTAGAAGACAAAATAGAGATCTCAAATTATCTAAGAAAGAGATAATTACTGTATTTATTGCATTGCTTGCCTTGTTTTACCTGTTTATCTATTTTATTTGTTGCAAGCTATTTCCAAGCGAAAATTTCCATGTGATTATTTCCATCGTTCTGCTTAACCTTCGCCTTTTGAAGGGTGAACCACAGCCACAAAAATCGATACAGAGCAACCACACTCGGTCAATTTGGACAGGTATCCAGCGTCAGTCACCTCCTCCACTACCCTAATAATGGATGATGTATAGTGCAAATCCTAGCTCCAGGGTCTCATGCTGCGAGGTATGGTGTAAAGTGATGCTCTATGCTTAAATCCACCCCGAGGAAATACCGCAATGCCATATTTCGACGAATTCTTCATTCTCGCAGCTTTCACTGTCGCTAAACAATGTATGTCTTGTTATTCTACAGTGCCACGCGTTCCGCTGAGAAAAGCATGTCGTGTTTAAACCCAGGATTAACCATTCTTCAAGGTGAGCGTGTGATTAAGGCAACAGGCATGGGATGGGAAGCACCTCATTTCCTTTTTCCATCATCTACGTCAGTACTGTCAATCTCATTCATCCCTAGAGGCCACATTTCACCTTAAATATAGAGTTTGCGGACCAGATAAACAAGAGTCGACGCTGCGAGACGCCCACTGACACAAAAACGTTTCATTTCATTCGTTACAAAAAAAAAAAAAAAAAAAAAAACAACAATAACAAAAAAAAAACTTGTAGGAGTGTAAGCCATGGTCTTAGAAGACGAAGAAGCACTGGCTTAGTTAATCATGCTAAAAGGCCGAGTGGAAGACTGGAATAGCAAATACACCGCGGGCCGCACATAGGGGTGTGGAGGGCTACGCATTTGACACCACCCGATCTACGTCATACCCGTATATCACTATTCCCCTGAAGTTAGCGTCTAGATTTCATCTTATCACTTCCCGCATGCTGTCAACCGTGGGAACCTCATTATCACCCCTGTCATTATCAACCCTTATCTAAGATGGTCGACACTAATCAAACAATTTCCTTGTAATGATTACTTGAGTAAATCTTGGAAAGTAAAAGAGTAAACTTGGAGAGTAGAAGAGTAAATCTTGGAGAGTAGAAGAGTAAATCTTGGAGAGTAGAACAGTAAATATTGGAAAGTAAAAGAATAAAGGAGTAGAGGAGTAAATGGAGAGTAGAGGACTCCACGGATATTCTCTCTGTCGAACCGTATTCATGGTGACAAATGTGGAAAGGTATGAATGAGAACGAATATCTTCACAATACAAGAGATGTATTTAACCGGTTTCG
>NC_091579.1:31545545-31548045 GCF_042767895.1 Penaeus vannamei
ACTAAGGAGTGTGTAACAACTCACCTGCCGAAGCAAGTAACCCCGAAAATGGCATGGCGCTCAAGCATCCTCCCGATACTCGACCGCCGGAACTGTTGGGGTTATTATTGCTGATATGGGTTGGGGTTCCCACTGCCGCTGTGAGGGAAGGGGGAGGGAGGGGGAGGGTCATACCGTGAGGCAAGCCAATTTATGCATGACACTTCTAAACTGACCTAGCTTCTCCTCTTGGAGTCTAGACAGTTCTTCGAGGTCATGCAGAATTTGGTTCATCTCCCTGCGCAGGGTCTCCTTCTCGGCCTCTTGGGCGACTTCCTGGGTCTCCTCCTCGGCCTGTTGGGCGACTTCCTGGGTCTCCTCCTCGGCCTGTTGGGCGACTTCCAGGGTCTCCTCCTCGGCCTGTTGGGCGACTTCCAGGGTCTCCTCCTCGGCCTGTTGGGCGACTTCCTGGGTCTCCTCCTCGGCCTGTTGGGCGACTTCCAGGGTCTCCTCCTCGGCCTGTTGGGCGACTTCCAGGGTCTCCTCCTCGGCCTGTTGGGCGACTTCCAGGGTCTCCTCCTCGGCCTGTTGGGCGACTTCCAGGGTCTCCTCCTCGGCCTGTTGGGCGACTTCCTGGGTCTCCTCCTCGGCCTGTTGGGCGACTTCCTGGGTCTCCTCCTCGGCCTGTTGGGCGACTTCCAGGGTCTCCTCCTCGGCCTGTTGGGCGACTTCCAGGGTCTCCTCCTCGGCCTGTTGGGCGACTTCCAGGGTCTCCTCCTCGGCCTGTTGGGCGACTTCCAGGGTCTCCTCCTCGGCCTGTTGGGCGACTTCCTGGGTCTCCTCCTCGGCCTGTTGGGCGACTTCCAGGGTCTCCTCCTCGGCCTGTTGGGCGACTTCCAGGGTCTCCTCCTCGGCCTGTTGGGCGACTTCCTGGGTCTCCTCCTCGGCCTGTTGGGCGACTTCCAGGGTCTCCTCCTCGGCCTGTTGGGCGACTTCCAGGGTCTCCTCCTCGGCCTGTTGGGCGACTTCCAGGGTCTCCTCCTCGGCCTGTTGGGCGACTTCCAGGGTCTCCTCCTCGGCCTGTTGGGCGACTTCCAGGGTCTCCTCCTCGGCCTGTTGGGCGACTTCCAGGGTCTCCTCCTCGGCCTGTTGGGCGACTTCCAGGGTCTCCTCCTCGGCCTGTTGGGCGACTTCCTGGGTCTCCTCCTCGGCCTGTTGGGCGACTTCCTGGGTCTCCTCCTCGGCCTGTTGGGCGACTTCCTGGGTCTCCTCCTCGGCCTGTTGGGCGACTTCCTGGGTCTCCTCCTCGGCCTGTTGGGCGACTTCCTGGGTCTCCTCCTCGGCCTGTTGGGCGACTTCCTGGGTCTCCTCCTCGGCCTGTTGGGCGACTTCCAGGGTCTCCTCCTCGGCCTGTTGGGCGACTTCCAGGGTCTCCTCCTCGGCCTGTTGGGCGACTTCCTGGGTCTCCTCCTCGGCCTGTTGGGCGACTTCCAGGGTCTCCTCCTCGGCCTGTTGGGCGACTTCCAGGGTCTCCTCCTCGGCCTGTTGGGCGACTTCCAGGGTCTCCTCCTCGGCCTGTTGGGCGACTTCCTGGGTCTCCTCCTCGGCCTGTTGGGCGACTTCCTGGGTCTCCTCCTCGGCCTGTTGGGCGACTTCCTGGGTCTCCTCCTCGGCCTGTTGGGCGACTTCCTGGGTCTCCTCCTCGGCCTGTTGGGCGACTTCCTGGGTCTCCTCCTCGGCCTGTTGGGCGACTTCCAGGGTCTCCTCCTCGGCCTGTTGGGCGACTTCCAGGGTCTCCTCCTCGGCCTGTTGGGCGACTTCCTGGGTCTCCTCCTCGGCCTGTTGGGCGACTTCCTGGGTCTCCTCCTCGGCCTGTTGGGCGACTTCCAGGGTCTCCTCCTCGGCCTGTTGGGCGACTTCCTGGGTCTCCTCCTCGGCCTGTTGGGCGACTTCCTGGGTCTCCTCCTCGGCCTGTTGGGCGACTTCCTGGGTCTCCTCCTCGGCCTGTTGGGCGACTTCCTGGGTCTCCTCCTCGGCCTCTTGGGGGACTTCCTGGGTCTCCTCCTCGGCCTCTTGGGGGACTTCCTGGGTCTCCTCCTCGGCCTCTTGGGGGACTTCCTGGGTCTCCTCTTCGGCCTGTTGGGGGACTTCCTGGGTCTCCTCTTCGGCCTGTTGGGCGACTTCCTGGGTTTCCTCTTCGGCCTGTTGGGCGACTTCCTGGGTTTCCTCTTCGGCCTCTTGGTGGACTTCCTGGGTCTCCTCCTCGGCCTGTTGGGCGACTTCCTGGGTCTCCTCCTCGGCCTGTTGGGCGACTTCCAGGGTCTCCTCCTCGGCCTGTTGGGCGACTTCCAGGGTCTCCTCCTCGGCCTGTTGGGCGACTTCCTGGGTCTCCTCCTCGGCCTGTTGGGCGACTTCCAGGGTCTCCTCCTCGGCCTGTTGGGCGACTTCCAGGGTCTCCTCCTCGGCCTGTTGGGCGACTTCCAGGGTCTCCTCCTCGGCCTGTTGGGCGACTTCCAGGGTC
>NC_091579.1:31555545-31560545 GCF_042767895.1 Penaeus vannamei
GGCAAACCAATTTCTGCATGACACTTCTAAACTGACCTAGCTTCTCCTCTTGGAGTCTAGACAGTTCTTCGAGGTCATGCAGAATTTGGTTCATCTCCCTGCGCAGGGTCTCCTTCTCGGCCTCTTGGGCGACTTCCTGGGTCTCCTCCTCGGCCTGTTGGGCGACTTCCTGGGTCTCCTCCTCGGCCTGTTGGGCGACTTCCTGGGTCTCCTCCTCGGCCTGTTGGGCGACTTCCTTTGTCTCCTCCTCGGCCTGTTGGGCGACTTCCTGGGTCTCCTCCTCGGCCTGTTGGGCGACTTCCAGGGTCTCCTCCTCGGCCTGTTGGGCGACTTCCAGGGTCTCCTCCTCGGCCTGTTGGGCGACTTCCAGGGTCTCCTCCTCGGCCTGTTGGGCGACTTCCTGGGTCTCCTCCTCGGCCTGTTGGGCGACTTCCAGGGTCTCCTCCTCGGCCTGTTGGGCGACTTCCAGGGTCTCCTCCTCGGCCTGTTGGGCGACTTCCAGGGTCTCCTCCTCGGCCTGTTGGGCGACTTCCTGGGTCTCCTCCTCGGCCTGTTGGGCGACTTCCTGGGTCTCCTCCTCGGCCTGTTGGGCGACTTCCAGGGTCTCCTCCTCGGCCTGTTGGGCGACTTCCAGGGTCTCCTCCTCGGCCTGTTGGGCGACTTCCAGGGTCTCCTCCTCGGCCTGTTGGGCGACTTCCAGGGTCTCCTCCTCGGCCTGTTGGGCGACTTCCAGGGTCTCCTCCTCGGCCTGTTGGGCGACTTCCTGGGTCTCCTCCTCGGCCTGTTGGGCGACTTCCAGGGTCTCCTCCTCGGCCTGTTGGGCGACTTCCAGGGTCTCCTCCTCGGCCTGTTGGGCGACTTCCAGGGTCTCCTCCTCGGCCTGTTGGGCGACTTCCAGGGTCTCCTCCTCGGCCTGTTGGGCGACTTCCTGGGTCTCCTCCTCGGCCTGTTGGGCGACTTCCTGGGTCTCCTCCTCGGCCTGTTGGGCGACTTCCAGGGTCTCCTCCTCGGCCTGTTGGGCGACTTCCAGGGTCTCCTCCTCGGCCTGTTGGGCGACTTCCAGGGTCTCCTCCTCGGCCTGTTGGGCGACTTCCAGGGTCTCCTCCTCGGCCTGTTGGGCGACTTCCAGGGTCTCCTCCTCGGCCTGTTGGGCGACTTCCAGGGTCTCCTCCTCGGCCTGTTGGGGGACTTCCAGGGTCTCCTCCTCGGCCTGTTGGGCGACTTCCTGGGTCTCCTCCTCGGCCTGTTGGGCGACTTCCTGGGTCTCCTCCTCGGCCTGTTGGGCGACTTCCTGGGTCTCCTCCTCGGCCTGTTGGGCGACTTCCAGGGTCTCCTCCTCGGCCTGTTGGGCGACTTCCTGGGTCTCCTCCTCGGCCTGTTGGGCGACTTCCTGGGTCTCCTCCTCGGCCTGTTGGGCGACTTCCAGGGTCTCCTCCTCGGCCTGTTGGGCGACTTCCAGGGTCTCCTCCTCGGCCTGTTGGGCGACTTCCTGGGTCTCCTCCTCGGCCTGTTGGGCGACTTCCTGGGTCTCCTCCTCGGCCTGTTGGGCGACTTCCTGGGTCTCCTCCTCGGCCTGTTGGGCGACTTCCAGGGTCTCCTCCTCGGCCTGTTGGGCGACTTCCTGGGTCTCCTCCTCGGCCTGTTGGGCGACTTCCTGGGTCTCCTCCTCGGCCTGTTGGGCGACTTCCTGGGTCTCCTCCTCGGCCTGTTGGGCGACTTCCAGGGTCTCCTCCTCGGCCTGTTGGGCGACTTCCTGGGTCTCCTCCTCGGCCTGTTGGGCGACTTCCAGGGTCTCCTCCTCGGCCTCTTGGGGGACTTCCTGGGTCTCCTCCTCGGCCTCTTGGGGGACTTCCTGGGTCTCCTCTTCGGCCTGTTGGGGGACTTCCTGGGTCTCCTCTTCGGCCTGTTGGGCGACTTCCTGGGTTTCCTCTTCGGCCTCTTGGTGGACTTCCTGGGTCTCCTCCTCGGCCTGTTGGGCGACTTCCTGGGTCTCCTCCTCGGCCTGTTGGGCGACTTCCTGGGTCTCCTCCTCGGCCTGTTGGGCGACTTCCAGGGTCTCCTCCTCGGCCTGTTGGGCGACTTCCTGGGTCTCCTCCTCGGCCTGTTGGGCGACTTCCTGGGTCTCCTCCTCGGCCTGTTGGGCGACTTCCTGGGTCTCCTCCTCGGCCTGTTGGGCGACTTCCTGGGTCTCCTCCTCGGCCTGTTGGGCGACTTCCTAGGTCTCCTCCTCGGCCTGTTGGGCGACTTCCAGGGTCTCCTCCTCAGCCTCCTGGGGGACTTCCTGGGTCTCCTCCTCGGCCTCCTGGGGGACTTCCTGGGTCTCCTCCTCGGCCTGTTGGTCGTCTTCCTGGGTCTCCTCCTCGGCCTGTTGGGCGACTTCCAGGGTCTCCTCCTCGGTCTGTTGGGCGACTTCCAGGGTCTCCTCCTCGGCCTGTTGGGCGACTTCCTGGGTCTCCTCCTCGGCCTGTTGGGCGACTTCCTGGGTCTCCTCCTCGGCCTGTTGGGCGACTTCCTGGGTCTCCTCCTCGGCCTGTTGGGCGACTTCCAGGGTCTCCTCCTCGGCCTGTTGGGCGACTTCCTGGGTCTCCTCCTCGGCCTCCTGGGGGACTTCCAGGGTCTCCTCCTCGGCCTCCTGGGGGACTTCCAGGGTCTCCTCCTCGGCCTGTTGGGCGACTTCCTGGGTCTCCTCCTCGGCCTCCTGGGGGACTTCCTGGGTCTCCTCCTCGGCCTGTTGGGCGACTTCCTGGGTCTCCTCCTCGGCCTGTTGGGCGACTTCCTGGGTCTCCTCCTCGGCCTGTTGGGCGACTTCCTGGGTCTCCTCCTCGGCCTCCTGGGGGACTTCCTGGGTCTCCTCCTCGGCCTGTTGGGCGACTTCCTGGGTCTCCTCCTCGGCCTGTTGGGCGACATCCAGGGTCTCCTCCTCGGCCTGTTGGGCGGCTTCCTGGGTCTCCTTCTCGGGCTCTTGGGCGGCTTCCTGGGTCTCCTTCTCGGGCTCTTGGGGGACTTCCTGGGTCTCCTTCTCGGGCTCTTGGGCGGCTTCCTGGGTCTCCTTCTCGGGCTCTTGGGGGACTTCCAGGGTCTCCTCCTCGGCCTGTTGGGCGGCTTCCTGGGTCTCCTTCTCGGGCTCTTGGGCGGCTTCCTGGGTCTCCTTCTCGGGCTCTTGGGGGACTTCCTGGGTCTCCTTCTCGGGCTCTTGGGCGGCTTCCTGGGTCTCCTTCTCGGGCTCTTGGGGGACTTCCTGGGTCTCCTTCTCGGGCTCTTGGGGGACTTCCTGGGTCTCCTTCTCGGGAACGGTGACGACCACTTGAAGAGCTAGATGCAGCTCGGCCGTCACCCTCCTTCTTATCCCTTAGGGACCCCCCAACAGGAGACCCCGTAGCGCCGAAGTTAACTGGGAAACCAGCGCCCGACGCGCAGCGTCCATATCGGAGGCTGCCACGTACAAGGGCGCGGTCCCGAAGGGCGCGTCTGCCTCTTCCTGAGGCGCAAGGGGGCGGTGCTCGTCCAGCGCGAGGGCGCGGGCGCCGATCGCCACTAACAACAGAATTATGAACTGATGACGCATGGTAAGTGTTTCATAGATAATTGACCCTAAATTGAATGCCGTAAAGACTTAATGTATTTTTTTTATTAAAATGATATAATGAAATCTGCTTCCCACCCCCCATACATATATATATATATATATATATATAGATAGATAGATAGATAGATAGATAGATAGATAGATAGATAGATAGATAGATAGATAGATAGATAGAATAGATATAGATATATATAGATATATACATATACAGGAGACGATATATATATATATATATATATATATATATATATATATATATATATATATATATATATATATATATACAGGAGACGATATATATATATATATATATATATATATATATATATATATATATATATATATGTATATATATATATATATATATATATATATATATATATATATATATATATATACCGTATTCCTTAAAATATGAACCGTATTCCTTAAAATATGAACAACTACGGTCACTGGCTTGTTGGAAAAGATCTCCATTTCGTGTCGGGTGAAACGCAATACACACGTGCAGATATAAATTTGCAGCTAAAATCTTGCACATAGTTTGATAATCTCGTGATCTATATATAAAGAATGCGGAAAGATGAGAAAAAGCGAAAGTAGAAAATGCATCAAATATGCGATAAAAGTTCGAAGAAAATTTAAGAGAATCGACCCTGTCATTAGAATATAAAGGAAAATGAGAGACACGATTGGAACAGAAGAGCGCCCTCGTCGGGGGGTTTCGCGCCTCTCTCGATGTTACGCCGATGGCCTCAAGGTCGAGTTTCCCGTCCCCTGGAACCACGAATGCGAAATCCTAAGCGAAGTAAAAAAAAAAAGGTAAAAAAAAAAAAGTTTAAATTATTCCTGTACTTCGCCATGGCCGCCGCGATGACAGTGTGTGAAGGAGCACGTGTGCGCTCTATGCCGTGAATACGTGGTTGAGATTTTGTTTCCTCGGCGGGGGTTGAGGGGCGGCAGCCCCCCCAGTGGGGGGTCGCAGGGAGCGCAGCCCCCTGCAATGGAAAGTCATGTGAATAACCATGCATATTTTCAGTGTAAAAATTTGGGTAATGTTACGTCCGCCGCTCCGACATCGTCGCCTCCGATATAGTGCCCCAATTTCCGCGCAATAAAACCTGCATATTTGGAACGTGGACAGAGAGAGAGAGAGAGGGTGAGAGGAATCCAACGATACCAAAATCGTCGACTTTTCGCGTTTCTCATCCTTTCGTTCCATCTGCCTTCCTCTCTTCTCTTTTTCTGTATCGCCTTCTCCTTCCATATTCTCCTTTGCCTCCTCGCATACTCCTTTCGTTCCTGTTCAGCCTAGTTACTGTTTTGGGGTATCGGTGAGGCGAGTAATATAGAAAATTACCATATATATATATATATATATATATATATATATATATATATATATATATATATG
>NC_091579.1:31565545-31575545 GCF_042767895.1 Penaeus vannamei
ACAGGCGAGAGAATCCGTGAATTATACTTGCATTGAGAGAGAGAGAGAGGAGATTGAAGAGAGGAGAGGGGGAGAAGAGAGAGAGAGATTATTGTTTTCAATCACATATGCATAATCTGTATTAATGTTGATTTGATTACTCATATTATTATGGTTAGAGCACAATTATATATTGTAAAATCTTTGTTATATTTTCTTTTATTATTTTTCATAATTGTTGTTATTATGATAAATCCTCTTTCTTATTGTTACTATCATCGTTATAATCAACATTATCCTTTTCTTATTAGTAACAAAAGCATTATTATTGTCATATCGTTCTTACATTCGTTATCATTATTTTTGTTCTTATTTATCTATTACTATTATTATCAATACCATCATTATTATCCTTACTATTATCATTATAATTATCATCACTATTCTTATTATCATTATGGTTAATGGATAATGGTAAAAAGCTAAATAAATGTGCTAGACATCCAAGATCATGTAGCACTATAGGAAGGTACTGTAAAGGGTAGTGAAGGGTGGATTGAATCATAAGTACATTTTTAGTTAGGAAAATAAATATATTCTTTAATTCTCTTGTACAAAAGTACTGTCTATTTACTTTTCAATTTATATGATATCGCGGCTTTGAGATCTGGCTCACATTTCAACAATGTGTCCTTCGGTAACTTAGACAGAATCTCTGATGGTGCATTTGATACAAAAGTGAACAATTTATGATTCAACTCTGCCAGGTACTCCAGTTCCTCTAGATCTGTCTCGTCCTCATTCTTATTTAAAGAATAAGATTTTCTGCTCCAAATCTTGTTTCTTGAACTCACTTCATCTGCACCAACTTCCTTTTTCAATTCACAAGCTTTACACATTGCATAATGGCACTGTATGAGAAGATCAATGTATTTAAGATCCAGTCTCTTCTTATCTTCTCTATTTCCTGGCCTTCCTTCTGCCAATTCATGAGTATAAAGTATTAAAAGGACACAAGCAGTAGGGACAGTTTGCAGAGGTAATGACCTTTCCTCCACATCTGGAAAAGTCGCTTTTGTCAATCTTGAAGTTTCAAATGTCTTCAGCAAGAGTTCTAGTTCAGCCCTGCATGTCAAGAGGATTTCTTTGTCTTCTCCACTTATTTTATTGAGAGTGCTTTCTGGGTCAGGAAAGAAGGGCAACCTGCCATAAATTTGCTGCTGTCCTATGTATGCTAAAAGCCACCTAAAGTAGCAAATTCTTGTCTTTGGAGAAATCTTAGATAGGTTAGTGCCAGCGGATTTGAGCCGCAGGGCAAGACATCTAATACCAGCTTCCTGGGGTGTCACTTCACTGGTATCTATCACATCTGTGCATTTGAGGAAACTCCAAAATTCTTGCAAGCAATTGTGCATTCCAATAACTTCTGTGTGGCACTTGAAGATACTCTTTAAAGATTCAAAGTGGTACTGCAAATGAAAGAATAAACAAACATTTTTTTAACAAGATTAACATTTAAAGCTATCATTACATATCAGTCCAATATATCAACTAGAAGTTTTTTTTTTTTTTTTTTTTTTTTTTTTTTTGTTAACAGGAAATAATCTAAACTACACATTGCATTACCAAAACTGCCATCCTGAGTGGTGCAAGACACTGCTGGACTTGAATATTCTTAACACCATAATCAGAGGCAGCATGAAACAAGGCTGTTAATAGGAAACTTGTGTCACAGAGATTCATCTGAAGATCCTGCCCTGCAATCTGAAAATGAAAATAATCTTGAGAATATGCTTTACATGGCTCCTTCGTCACTCGGACAGAGAATCACCCAACAACACATTATATTCAATGGAAAAAAGGCAACTGAACATGCATTCCTTATTACATTCCTTTATGACATACCGTCAGGTGCTCCACCATGGTTTTCAGATGTCCTGCATGCTGTAACAGCTTAGTCGACCTCAAGAACAGACATGGAGGAAGACTTCTGCATATGCTGCAATGAGTAATGAAAACAGTTCATTCTTTTCCAGATATATGGCAGATAGTACCGGCACTTGCTGGTTCATGACTTGGTATTTATTTATACCTGTCAGTTTGTGTCTATTCACCCGTGTATGGGTAAAGTATTACATCAACAATATTAATATGCTTAAGAATTAACAATAAGGACATCAGACTTAATGCATTGAGAGAGAGAGTGAGTGAGAGAGTGAGTGAGAGAGTGAGAGAAAGTGAGTGAGTGAGTGAGTGAGTGGGTGAGTGAGTGAGTGAGTGAGTGAGTGAGAGAGTGAGAGAGTGAGAGAGTGAGAGAGTGAGAGAGTGAGAGAGTGAGAGAGTGAGAGAGAGAGAGAGAGAGAGAGAGAGAGAGAGAGAGAGTGAGAGAGAGAGAGAGAGAGAGAGAGAGAGAGAGAGAGAGAGAGAGAGAGAGAGAGAGAGAGAGAGAGGGAGAGAGAGAGAGAGAGAGAGAGAGAGAAAGGGAGAGAGAAAGAGAAAGAGAAGGAGAAAGAGAAAGAGAAAGAGAAAGAGAAAGAGAGAGGGAGAGAGGGAGAGAGGGAGAGAGGGAGAGGGAGAGGGAGAGGGAGAGGGAGAGAGACAGAGACAGAGACAGAGACAAAGAAAGAGAAAGAGAAAGAGAAAGAGACAGAGACAGAGACAGAGGCAGAGACAGAGAAAGAGAGAGAGACAGAGACAGAGAGATGAAAAAGGTGATTGAGAGAACAAGAAACACAGACACAGAAAAAGTAGCAACCATAACTCACCTCATGAAAGATAATATTTGACTATCACAAGCTCTATATTCTGGGTAGTGCAAGTGCCACTCTTCTAAGAGACAAATATTAATGTCTTTATTCTGTTGACTTAGAGACTGCAAGAGCAATAACATATCTCCAGCATTTATCTAAAAGAAATAAGACATTCACAGTACAAAATCAATGAAAAAGCCACAAAGTTCTCTACCAACAAAAATCATAGTAGATACTACAATATCAATCTATATATATACTATTCCTCAAAGACAGGGTTACCTAAGCTAAAATTCAGAATTATGTCAATGTTTATCTATATCTTCATAAAGCCTTATCACCTAAGGAGCAAATTAAGAAATCATTGATACCAAAAATATTACATACTGAGAACACAGAAATCTCAACTGACCTTCTTCAAACCAACCTCCATCAAAACAAACACCATCTTGACTATAGCATCACCAAGGGATACATTTCTAGGCATTTCACTCTCGTCAGAAGTGACAAAATCTCGCAGAACTCTCAGCTGGAGGTAGGTCAAGCGCACATCAAGAGGCACCTCTCCCCAGGCTGCACTAAGCTCAAACGAAATCCACTTCTCTAGCGGGACCTGCAACACCCAACAAGTTAAGTCTTTACATCAATCTGCCCTCTGAAATTACTTACTAAATTGTTCAAACATCAATCATGAGAGGAATAGCAATATAAAAATCAACAGAACTATTAACTGTTTTACTTCTTCATTTGTAGAAAAAAGTACTTTCACTGTGCACTTCTATAAAATAATAAAAAGAGGAAGAAAGTGACACATTGAAAGAAGAAAAAAATAAATAAAATGTCCCTCATACCTTCTTCTCACAGAGATTTTCACACAGATTTCTGTAATAAAAAGCAGCACACTCTGACACTTCAAGCCCTTCTAGATAAGTATAAACATGTGCCACTGTCACTTCTTTTCCCTCTGAAAGGAGACACAGAAATATGTGAAAACCTAAAACCTGTGCTGGCTGTCTGAAAACTTAAGATATCTTGACTGACTATACGCCACAATTTAATAAAAGCTAAATTGATCCAAAAAATAATAATCAGAGCTCAGAATACAAAACAAAAAAAAAACAAAAATAATAATAACAATAATAATAAAGTATCCACAAAATGTAAGAGAAAAAAAATATCAGCAAGCTACTGAAAATATCTAGACACACACACACACACACACACACCTAACACACACATAAGCACAGAGATAAACTTACCATGTGCTACTTTCATAAGAGTGACTCGAGGTGCCAAACAGTCATATAACTGCATTACCATAGGAGGAAGGGACGCAAGAGATGCTTTCCCAGAGTCTGCTCCGTCATCCACATATACTGACCAGTCCAACCAATAGTTGATAATGCTGTGGAGAAAGTACATTCTGATAATCAGCTCAGTCAGTAGTAATTATAACATTGTTAAGCCAATATGAATCCCTGTTCATAAAAGTGTGACGACAAACATATCAAGTATAATAATGATGAGGTTCATTTAGTCTACCATTTGTAATTTAAAATCTATAAACATTCAGCCCAACATTACTAACCTACAAGCCAAAAGACACAACTGATACATGTCAAACGACATGTGGTCTAAGAAGAATCCTAAAAAGCTTGCTGGTTTGCATTCTGGAGACAATGTGCCTACCACAGGTAAGAACAAGCCATCGATGTTACACAGTTCAGACAAAATAATGCCTACACTGTGGACCTGAAAAGTGTTTACAAACGTTATTCAATTCTTACAAAGCACATATTTTAAAATCTTTCTTAGATGTTCTTACAAGAGTCTTATGCATTGTAAATAAACAGTTTAGCACTGAAATCAAATCCCAAAACAAACATCTACATAAGAATAAAAGAAAATATCACCAACTTTGGTCTGTGATAATTCTTCCTGCTGTCTGGGAGAAAGGATGTGTAGAAGGTATATGAAAAGTGCTGACTGCAAGGTCACACTTCCTGATAAAAGTGACAGATACTGGGAGAGCCAAAATGGTCGATTCTTCTTTGTTAGTTTTCCTGCCTCTGCTGTGAGGCAAATTTTTTCAACAATGCCGGTAATTTTTTCAATGACCTGAAAGAGGTATTTAAATGCTGAATGGCAGTAATTGAAACATCTGTAAACATAATGAACAAATGAAGTTAAACTTTTCACTCATCCCCACAAATAAACACATACATGTATATGCAAACAACAAATGTGTATACATTTACTAATATTAGTATTTATCTATCTATCTATCTATCTATCTATCTATCTATCTATCTATCTATCTATCTATCTATCTATCTATCTATCTATCTATCTATCTATCTATCTATATATCTATCTATCTATCTATCTATCTATCTATCTATCTATCTACCTACCTACCTACCTACCTACCTACCTACCTACCTATCTATCTATATAAATGTGCCTTCTGTCTGCCCTTGCTATAGCCCTCAATATTGGGGCAAAATTCAAACTAAAGTAAACACAAAACAAGTAAAAAATTAATTATAGAGACCAGAAAAATAACAAAAAATAAATACTTCAGATCAACATTTGCACAAAACTATGCCAACACTAACACAAACCTGATAAGCAATCAGTTTTGGATTAAATGCCTTTACATCTAGAGTAAGATGCTTTATATCTCTCTGCCTCGTGTCATAGAGCTTCATCATATCCTCCAACTTCTGAGCTATCCTGGAAAGGACTGGCAAGACAGCAGAAGCATCAGCTGCCATATCATCTGAGTGGATTCCTGATGAAGGTACTAGCTCTTCTAATATGCTGGACAGCTCCGTTAAAGGTTCTTCAATAATCACATCTTCTTCAACATCCAAAAATACCCCTGCAAGATTGGATACTCAGTCAATACAGAGATAAATTCTAAAGATTCATATAATTCTGTTATCATATTTATAACAAGTAATACATAAAATCAAAGTGTGATATGATCAAAACAATATAATCAAATGCAACTAAATCAATAAATGCAACTAAAACAGAAACAAAATAGGTATTCAACATACCTGTCAGGAGTTCTGTGCATTCCTTTTGACAAAGTTCTATATAATTTTTGTACATGTTAGAGGGGAGCTTCCCACTTAAATGTAGGGCATCAACAAGCTTTGCTCTGGCATCTGGGGCATCTGGCATAGGCCTATATGCATATGTCAGTGATTTGCACATGGAAGATAAATATTTCAATAAAAATACAATCATTATTAGATTCTCCTTGAGCTACACATGAGGATGGTATATCATGTGCTTCAATACTTAGCTGATAACAGTAAGCCCTATAACTATATTAATTTTTGGCTGCTAGCCTTGCAAATATATAATTCTACCATGATTAAAATATATAGAATTTCATCTTATTAAAAAGAAAAAAAATACAGATACTGTGCAAATCTACTACAAGAAAATTACAAAAGAAAACGAAGAATAATTGGGAATGGAGAAAAACAAAGAATCACTGCATCTCTCACCTGGGGGTTAGGAGGGTCGGCAGGAAAGATGAACGGAAGTATGGTTTTCGGAAAATGGAAGCTTCTAGGACAAAGTTGGGTACTTTTGAAGTCTGTGCATACTGAGTGATTGCTGTCTCTACTTCATCTGCTACCTGGATAAAGGAAAAGAAGTGAAGAAATGGAACTTTTTACATATATCTTATATGCTTAAGACTTCAAGAAAACAAAACAGTGTTTGTAAGAACAATGGAAACACACAATTTTATTTAAAACTTCTTCAGCATCTATCCTCCACCATATAACTTCATAAAAATATACCTTGCTCCCTCACATTTTATATACCTGGAACAACAGCATAACCTTCATATCAATTAATAAATGTTAAATACTGAATTTCCCACTATGATCCTTATTGCTATTAACCACTCTACTCACTTTCCCACTTATCTATACACTGAATTTCACACATTCTTGAAAACCTACCTTACTCTTTTCCTTCTCTGACTGATGAATGGCAGTGTTTGGGTCTAATGTTTCCTTCAGGTCTTTAAGTCTTGCTCTGGCCAAGTGACAATAATCTCGCAAAATCTAAAGGAAAGACGGTCTATTATATATCAACATGAGAATTATTTCAATAATTTTGATTTCGTTGTACTATAGTTACCTTAGACATACTAACAACAGAGTACATACATGATCACAGAAATTTTGAACGTCTTACACAAGGCCTGATTTCTAAATTCTAAGAAGAAACATTTAAAATACCGTGATTTACACACAGAGAACAATCAAATACATATCAAATGCACTTGAGGCCTGTGCAGTTACATGTATCACTATTATTTTCGAAGATTAGATACAGGAACTGAAATCTTGCTTCAACCCCTTAACACTGGAGCATATCTTTGATCATGTAGATGACAGACACCAAACTCTCCATGATACAAGCTGATCCAAAATTTCTCAAACACCACAAACTTTAATTTGCTATGCTTTTAATTTAACAAAGCATACCTGCAAGGAATCAAAACATCCACAGCCAAGCAATGGAACCTGTCAACCACATATCTGAAGAAGGACCCAGGCTACAGAAAGGGAATAAGTTGCAGAAAGCCCAGACTCAAAAGTAACAATATATAAAGATCTTTCTGGATCATAAACTAAATACATAATTCCAGCTTCCTTTACCTCTTGGCAGCCTCTTGGTGTGTACATTTGATTGGTAAGGTGAGCACGCAGGCAGTATGCTGGCTCATGAGGTACTAAGTCTGTCAGGAAACGTATCTGTTGGGAAGTGAAAGGCAACTTTACCTCTAGCAACTTTTACAGAATAAAATTATTTGTTCTTTCAACATTTTTAGCTTATCACTCAATGCCTTATCACTTACTCATGATTAGGCCCCATAATACTTAGAAGCATTGCAACAAACATAAACATAAAAAGATAAAACCAAATAAAAATTACCAATAAATGATGATAAAACATAAACAATAAAAGATAAAACCAAATAAAAACAACCAATAAATGACAACAAAAGAACACAAATCACAGAACTCCATAATCACGCACAAAGAACACAAACGACTGTTTATCAGTGACTGGGCTTGTAGACTCAGCCGCAAAGAGAGAGCTGAACCATTGAGAATATAAGGGGAAGATGTGACGACCCTCCTGACTCGCGTGTCTCGCAAACAAAAGGCCGATGACAAGCAACTCCATCTCTTGCTCTTCACATCCCTTCCTGATGTTTTTCTCGATCATACCTACAAAAACAAAAAAATAACCAATGACAGAAAATGGCCATCTCAAGCACAGAATAACAAAATAAAAATAAATGTAAACCTTCTACATCACTAACTGTGATTTCTAACAGTTTATCCCAAAAAACATAATCACTGTATGAATGAAAATGTATCTTCATAATGCAAGAGATATATCTGAAACCGGTCAAATACATCACCTGTATTGTGAAGACATTCATTCTCATTCATACCTTTTTACATTTGTCACTAAACAAACAAATTAACAAAAAAAATTCTGACCTTTCAGAATTCCAACTGTGTCACGATGGCAGTTGAGGGCCGTTGCCACAAGGGTCAAAACGCAGCCCCAATTGACCTCTTCATTCATCACAACCAGTTCAAGGGTGTCCAATGTTGCATTGTGACCAAGCACCACTATTAACTAGGAGAAGAAAAAAATAAATAAATACAAAAAAAGGAAATAGGGAAGAGGAACAATTGATATGATTATTCTTCTATATAAATCTCACAAATAATGATGAGAAACTAATAAAGAACCAAGAACCAAGAACTGGTCAGAAAGTATTACAGTGTTAGAATGACAGCAAAAGAAAAGGAAAAACAAAAAGAGAAAAAGGAAGACGCAGATATGGACAGAAGGAAAAGGCAAGTCAGAGCCAAAGGGAGACGGATAGAAAGAGAGACAGAGAGACAGAGAAACATAAAGAGAACAAGTGACAGAGAGAATGAGAAACAGAAACAGAGAGAGGAAAAAATCTAAAGACAAACACTCACACTGTGTAAAAAAGAAGAAAGGACACTGTTAGCCTGTGTTGATCTCCAGCGTTCCTGCTCCCTCAGGACCCGGCCGAGCTGCAGGTTGGGGCGATGAGTTAACACCTGAAGGAGTTGGGCCGAGCAGTAACTCTCTATGCCTTCTGGCGTCACCTTCAGATTGTCGCGAATGAGGTGATAAATATTAATTACTGACTTCTGGTCGCCCTCATCCTCAGTATTGGATTCTTTGCCATCTTGGACGTCATCAAAACTCCTGTTCCCTCTCTGTTGCCCTGTCTTTTCTTCACTTTTCTCCCATTCTAAAATGTGGTCTAGTATCTTCTCTGTCAGTGAGTGAAGCATGGCACTGGCATACTTGCACAGGGAATCATACTGTGTGGTGTCCAGATCATAAGCTATGCCAATGAGTACAGCCAATGTATCACTAACGACAGAGATGCCCGGCTCCTCATTCTTGCCGTGAAGCACAATATGGATCAGGTCTTCCAAGAGAGATGATTCACCACTTCCTTTATCATGAATGCTAGGAACAATACAAGCAATAAAGAAAATCAAATGAAGGAACTGTATACAAAAAGAAAAAAAAAATGAATGAAAATTAACAAACATACCAATTAACCTTTTTTTTGTGTTCTGGTAAATAAGATAATTTCCAAAAGTGACACAATATGAATGGATTATAAAAAGTCAATAAAGTTATACACATGATAACATTTGTAAGGATATAAACCCCTAATTCTTCACATTTCCAGAAATATTTTCTGTAATAAAACATATCATCAAAAACAACATAAATGACATATATGCATTATGTCTATAAACAAACCTTTTTACAATTTCTTCAAGAGACACAACTCCTGTAGAGCTGAACCGCCAAAGGGATGTTAGAGGTAAACTAAGAAAAGAGGTTTCCTTTAGCAAGTGCTCACCCACGTCCGCTGTGTTTAGAATCTTTCGGCTGACAAGCAGTCTTGTTGTAGAGATGATGCCTTCTAAGTCCCTGAAAACATAATAAAATCATTCACTAATCAAGAAAATATAGATAGGAAGTTTGTACTCACACAGGCATACTGATTCATACGTATATACATGCTATACAAGCATGAAATCATATATACATACATACATAAATAATAAATATATGAATATATATATATATATATATATATATATATACATATATATATATATATATATATATATATATATATATATATATATATA
>NC_091579.1:31580545-31595545 GCF_042767895.1 Penaeus vannamei
ATTATTATTATTATTATTATTATCATTATTATTATTATTATTATTATTATTATTATTATTATTATTATTATTATTATTATTATTATTATTATTATTATTATTATTATTATTATTATTATCATTATTATTATTATTATTATTATTATTATTATTATTATTATTATCATTATTATTATTATCGTTTTGCTGCTGTTATTTTCATTATCATCATTACTATCAAGAACAGCATCCATGTTGACAAATACAGAAAAGGTATGAATGAGAATATCTTCATGTGTATTTCTGACGAAGATATAATCGAAACCGGTCAGATACATATTCATTCTCATTCATACCTTTTCTTTATTATCATTTTTATCATTATTAATATTATTGTGATTTGTTGTTGTTACTGCTGCTATCATTATAATTACCATAGTTATTATAACAATGATAGTAATGGTTACCCTTGTTGTTATCATTGTTAATATTATCATTATCATTATTAAATGTCAAATGGTTGTGAACAGATTTTTATATTTTTTTTACCAGAGGTGTGGTAGGGTCCAACATAAATGCCATCAAAGTTCGGTGGTTATCTGGATCCAGGATTTTTTAATATTGCATGAGTTACCCTTATTACAATGAAACAAAAAGTTAAGGACACATTTTTATGAAATTAATACCAGATGTGTGTTTTAGTCTAACTTGGATGCCATTAAATTTGGTGGTGATTCGGATCCAGCTTGGGGGCCCTGTCGCCATTGAAATGTTCATACAAGATAGAGCTCATTATACGTTGTCAATAAGGAACAGATAATACACACACACACACACACACACACACACACACACACACACACACACACACACACACACACACACACACACACACACACACACACACACACACACACACGCACGCACGCACGCACAAATTGGTGTAGAAATCATAGTAATCACAGGCATACACGCACGCACATACACATACATATGTATTTATATGTGTATATGTCGGTCTGACAATCTGTGTCGTGCGTGTGTGTGTATGTGTATGTGTGTATGTGTGCGTGTGTGTGTGTGTGTTTGTGTGTGTGTGTGTGTGTGTGTGTGTGTGTGTGTGTGTGTGTGTGTGTGTGTGTGTGTGTGTGTGTGTGTGTGTGTGTGTGTGTATGTGTGCGTGCGTGTGTGTGTGTGTTTCCCCACTCGGTAACAACATATATTTCTGACACGTACTTAGCTTTTTGTCGATGTTTCCTTGACGTTCGATCCCTCCTTCCACTCTGCTCTCTTGGGAGATAACTCCTATATTAGTGATGAAAATTACGACTACCATTCTCAATATATCTGACACCTCTGTTCAGGTATATTTATTTACAAGGATAGTTCAGACTCTAAAGTGTTTGTGTTATCTCAATGGTCACGTAAACTTATCTTGTTTCAGTGTAGTTTAGTTGTTCAGTTGTGTTATCCTAACATTCGTGTGGAGTTAACCTGATTAGTGTTTCAAAACGGAACGCTGTCGAAATGATTATACATTTACACATCAAAGTTGCGTAGTGAATGAAGGAAGTTTCTCTCTCTCTCTCTCGTTCTCTCTCTCTTTCTCTCTCTCTCTCTCTCTCTCTCTCTCTCTCTCTCTCTCTCTCTCTCTCTCTCTCTCTCTCTCTCTCTCTCTCTCTCTCTCTCTCTCTCTCTCTCGCTTTCTCTCTCTCTCTCTCTCTCTCTCTCTCTCTCTCTCTCTCTCTATCGCTCTCTCTCTCTCTCTTCTGTTTGCAAATCTGTCATCTTCAGCCTCTGCCCCCTTGTCTACACAAAATCTCGAACTGTTTGCCTAGAAATGGGCCTGTTGATGGTCAGTTGGGTCAATTGACCACAACTCTTGGCTTTTCCTCTTGCATTTCCTCTTGTATGGTTCGTGTCCTCCGTACGCAGCTTTTAAGGTCGTTTCTATAAAGATAATACTTATCTCGTTTCTAGAGAAATAAAAAATAAATTGTTTCTAGAAAAAAAAACTTTGATTTCGTTTCTAAAAAAATAAGTTTGGTTTCATTTCTAGAAAAATACGATTGATTTTGTTTCTAGCAAAACGTGATTGATATCTAAAAAATACGAATGATTTTGAGAATAATAGATATGTTTCTAGGAAAGTCATTCTGATTTCGTTTCTAGAAAAAATACTTTGATTTCGCTTTTACAAAAATTACTTTGATTAAGATTCTAGAAAAAATAATTTCAATTTTGTTTTCAGGAAAAAAATATATATATATTGTTTCACCCTTCCGTATATCCGGTAATGTACCACGACCCAGACAATTGTCAAAAAGAAATATTTTGTTATGAACTGACGGTACACTGCACTTTCTAAGATTGTAGCATAGGATTTTCGTACTTAGACGCATTAAGAACGCCTATGATCGCTTCTCAGACAATCTGGTTCTTTTGCATATACTTTGGTCTATAGTTCATTTACCTTACTGTCAGAGGCAGGGTTTCCATGGTGGCACGGGGGGGGGGGGGGGTGCAATCTGATTGGCCACCCCGTGTGCCCCTCCAGTGGCCATTAACTCGTTGTAATGTCTAATTTCTTTACCGACATCCAACTGGTAAAAGTACATCCAGCAGATTTAATGTGGCCAAGAAAAGCAAGATGAAATCATAAACAATGAGTAACTGTATAATAAAAATCATGAAGTGGGCAACCTTAATTTTTGTTACTTTTGGGCGGCCTCCTGTGCCCCTCAACAGAAAATTCTCTGACACTCGCCCCTGGTCACTTTGTACAACTCATACTACAGATTTTTTCACACACACACACACGCACAGACACACAGACACACAGACACAGACACAGACACACACACACACACACACACACACACACACACACCCACCCACACCCACACCCACACCCACACGCACGCACGCACGCACGCACGCACGCACGCACGCACGCACGCACACACACACACACACACACACACACACACACACACACACACACACACACACGCACGCACGCACGCACGCACGCACGCACGCACACACACACACACACACACACACACACACACACACACACACACACACACACGCACCATTTATTAACACCTGCCAGCAAATAGGTATGGGAATCATTGTAATCAAATAAAAAGTAGAATTGAAAGAATTGAACTGATATAAAGGAAACTTTGTTTGAACTCAATTGGTAATTTTCAGATTATGCTTATGTCCATCCTACTCCTGTCAAAAAGAAAGTACAAATACACAATCTGTATAACAATTCATCATAGTTCGGGCAGAAGTGACATGAACATGGATCATGTTATTTTAATTTTATCCGTCTATTTTCAAATTATTGGAAAGCCGTAAAAGCCAATAGACGATTTGGCAGCAGCAGCTTATAAGGATCGGAACATATGAGTAATCAGAAGAAGGAATTCGCATACTGCGAAAATAAATTGAAAGTATACTATGGATATCCATAGACCAAAAAAGATAAGGAAAAAGCCTTACAAGAAGTTTGCAAAGAACTGTGAAGTAAATAAAGGAACTACAGGAAATTGATTCAAACCTCTAAAAGATTCGATCAAGAATTCTCTAGAATCTCGATGCTCTTTTTTCTTACCCTATAAGAGGATGAATTAATCAGTTTGTGTTTACATCCGTAATCTCAAGAAAGCGTTGATATTTTGTTGCTCTAGCACTGCGTTTTAAGCTGAAAAGAAGTAAGATTCGTGTGTTATAGTGTCTGATTGGTGGTTTTAAAGGGAGAGGAGGAAAGAAAAAGAGTTAACGCTTGATGTAAATAACGGAATTAACGATTTATTTGGTGTTGAAGGTGATCCATCTTATTTCGGCGTAATTTACGTTTTTATATATATCTCATTTACATTCTCGACCAAAGCTGAAACATGTAGTGACTGTGGGTAGGACATGGTATGTAGGCCATATTTTATGATCCACATTTGATGAAGAACCATGAACTTAGGTAATTATATGAGACATGATCCCACTGACATTTCCACAAGGGTTGATTGTCATATCTTTTCTTGGAGTTTTCTTGGAGTACTTGTGTAGCCACCACAGCAAAGCAAGAGGTCTGCCTAATGTACCAATGACCACTCATCAGAATGCCTTTTGATTATCTTTGCAGAATGGGACATCTTGTATTCCCAGTTGTACCAGCCATTGCAAGGTTATTCTTGGGAATTGGGATTTCAGGTAATTGTTTTTAGAGCGACGCACCCTCCCAGGAAAAAAAAAAAAAAATTTCTTATGCAGGAAATCCAATGATTTCAACAATTCTTGGCTTTGTTTCTTGTGCGAATGAATCGTTGATGAGATCCTAGTACCATTTCCATTGACAATCTTGATTTGATAGTCCTGATAGCAGGGGAGGGCATTACGTATATCAGGGAAATTAAGGGGTAAAACAGGTTTGATTAAGAAGAATAGAGAATAGAAGGGCATAAGAGCAACCCAAAATGGATCAATGACAAATAAAACTACGGACATGCCTACTTTCTTTGAAATATTATTGACCAATGTGCCATAATTTGATAACCTCTACGGGAATCCAGCCCATCTTCCGGTAAAATCTACAGGAATTCACACCATCCAAACTCCGATTGGTAATTGTACAAAATGTCCTGACCAATAAATCCCCTGAGAAACATTCTCTTCACCCTGATATATACAGTTAGATTGAGCTGAGTCCATCCAGTTGAAAATAAAAATACCATTATATCTGGAATCTCCAAACTGTCTGGATTGCTTAATTTTAATAATTTTTTTGGCATTTGGGTTATTTGATAGGCTCAGGTATGAAATTGGGATGGTTACTAAAGTCTATTCCCTCATTGTTGCCACTGTGTAGTCTTAAGAATAACCGAGAATCAATGCAATACTGAATATGAATCATTTCTCAGTGGCCTTCTGTCACAAAATGGCCGGTATTGGCTTGTTGAACCTGGCGCTGGCAGAAGTACCCATGTGCAGAAAAATTTTGCAAAGAACAGTTTAGATAATTCTTAAAACCCATAAAGGAAGTACAATAACATTACTAAATGATGTTTAAAAGAATAAATGTGGAATAGCAGACACAAATAGAAAAATATAATTTTAACAAGGATGTAGTAACACATGAACTACTTAGGATATCGCAGTAATGAGTTATGTGGTCAGTGTTGTGTTTTTTGTCTCAAGATATCGCAGTAATAAGTTATGTGGTCGATGTTGTGTTTTTTGTCGCAAGGTAAACCAGATGAGTACCTTAGACTGTTGAGTGGTGATATGCAGTGAATACGAGGCTGCAGCAGCATAAACTGTTGTTTCAGACTCTATTTCTTATGTTCTTTAAGATAGTGGTATCCAGTTCCCACTATCTCCATGCATCACTCCTGGTAACTTATACCCGATTTCAGAGCTTAGAGATAGTGAAGTTGTAGTGAACTTAGAAGGAATTAAAGAATGTGGAAAATGAGCACTTAAGCCAAAGTTTATGTTTTATATATATAAATATATATATATTTATATATATATATATATATATATATATATATATATATATATATATATATATATATATATATATATATATAGAAATGCATTTATTGTTTGTACGGCAGTTGTATCCCTGTTTGGTAATAGTTATATGTACAGTTGTGTCCTGCACGTATGGAGTAAAATCGTACTTCCGCCCATAAACAAGATTGTGGCGTCAACTCAAGAAGATAATACCACGCTTGATTAGGGTAGATTAGGAAAGGTATGGTAAGGCAAGGAATCCCAAATACAGCAGTGTCGTATCCACTGCCATACTTATGACCAAAAAATGACCTTTATATGCATATGCGCATTTGTGTGCTGTATGCCTAACTGTGAGAACTCAGGATATGGCTGCCATATTCATATCCTGAGGTACTCATGAAGGCCCTGATGGCATACATTACCATATGCCATGACACCTTCCTTTTTCCTCCTTATCCTTCCTACTAGCAATCTTCAACAATATTTGGACAGATTGAAACCTTCCTCCTCACTGGCTCGAATCACTCCCAACTTTTTGTAAACCTAATAAATCTGGCATCCTCCCTCAAGACTACCGACCCATAGCCCTGACTAGCTGCTTGTGCAAATTACTAGAAAGAATGGTAAACCTAAGCCTAATGTGGTATCTAGACAGAATTTGGATTCTGTCGTGCTCAAAGCACAGTAGATCCACTTACACATTTTGAAATTTACATATTTTCATTTGCAAACCATAGCTCAGTACTAGCCGTTTTCTATGACCTGGAAAAGGCATATCATACCACATGGCGATACTACATCCTAAAGCAGCTGTCATCTCTTGGCATACGAGAGGACATCGGTGTATTCATTTCATCATTCCTCAACCCAATGCCAATGGGAAAATGTTGCATTCACTTTAATATTTCTTTGTTAAATGTTTCTGTACATATATGGCTCTGCCAGTGCTCAGCCACAAAGGAGTCAATTAGTAGATCTTTTAACCTCACATTTCCTTGAAATAGTGGGAAAACATAAATATTTTTTTACTAGTGCTATTGATATCAACACTTATTTTTGTTATAAACATAATAATTACTATATTGTTGGTGACATTACTAACAGCAGTATTATATACTAGAAAATATTATAAAAAATTGAGGAAAGGGTAAACATGTGAGACAGGAAGTTCTTGTAATTGGCTTACTGGTGACTTGGTATTTGTGGAGCCATCTTTATCTATATATAAAAACATTTACTAAATTAAACATACAGTGGACATGGAATGTACACACATACTGTCTGTGGCGGCAATTGGATAATGAACATACCTTCTGAGTCAAATTTTCCTGTTCAACTTCTTCATCCTTTTCTCATTATGAAGGTGTCCCACAAGGAAGCATACTGAGCACCACGCTATTCATACCTAGTCCTAACACCAGGTATCAGATCCTCCCTGTATGTAGAGGATTTTATCATATACTTCAGGTCCATCAATACCTCCTCTCCCTCAACAAATCCAATTAGCGATATCTTTAACCCCTTCATGGGCCACAAACCATGGATTCTGCTTTTCCAGGTCTTAATCCTTCTCCATTCTCTTTTCCTGATTATGTATAGGTCCTCAACCTCCACTCTCAGTATATGATGTTCCTCTCCATTTCCGCTCCTCTGGCAAATCCCTTCGAGTCATTTTTGACTCCAAACTTTCCTGGCGAGACCACATTCTCTACCTGAAAGAGAAAACCTGCCACCACCTCCGACTCCCATAAATCCTGGGGTTCAAACTGTAAAACCCTCCTCCATCTCCATACTTCACTGATCTTCTCTACTCTTGACTATGGCTGTCATATCTATTCCTCTGCTTTTACTTCTCTTCTAAATCACCTTTACTCTCCATCACTGTGTCCTACGTTTAGGCCTGGTCCTCTCTGGAGTTATGCATGTTTTCACTAATTTTCTCTCTATAAACAGTCCCTCAGTCCCTTCTCCCTACCTTTACCTCCTCTCCATGCCTAACTACTCCTTTCTCTGTCCAGATAGGTGCACTCCTCCCCCTTTCACCATTTCCTCGCCTCCGACCCTTACCTTTTTCTACCCATAGATACCAGACTTGGCTTATACCTTCCTCCTGTATCTGCTCCTCTGTTTTCCCCGACACACCAAAATCAGACACCCTCATTTCTATCCATCTCTGGCATGGGTTTTACTATAATCTTCCCCTCCTGTACTTTCAACTTTCCACTTCCACCCAAATCTAGTGACCTTACAACTGAATTGTACACTAGCACACTCTGTTGCCGTGTTCACATCCCATCATCCCATATTTTCACATACACTAGTCTCTGATTACTACCCTCACTTCAAAACCCTCCTCTTCACCCACTGGCAGATATTCTGGCCTAAACAATAATAAACTACATAACATTAAACATTCCTTCTCTCCATGGTCAAAAGCATTCCATAAGAACAGATGCTGGGAAACTGCTCTTGCCTGCCAATACATTGGACATGCTTGCCTCATACATTCCTATCTCATGTCACAATCCAATCCACCACTATGCCCCTCATGCAATGTGCCCCTTTCAGTCACACACATCCTATTACTCTGTCCATGCATCTCAACAACCCACATCTCTGGTTTTCCTCACTTATTCTCACTTCCCTGACCCCCCAACCTATCGAACATCCTCTAGGAACCCCGTACCATTTCCTTTGATAACTTATTCTCCTTCCTTAGACCATTTGATTTAATCATCCTCTATCCTTCTCCCTCCCTCTCATATCAATAACTCTCCTAATCCATTTACTACTGCCTTTATACCCCTTACACTAACATATTACCTTACCATATGACCGTTGAAACTCAAGTAACTTTACCCTTCCATCACAATACTTTACTATACTGCTATGTAACCATTGATGTCTAGCACATTTATTTTTTTTAATATTAAACATTAAACAATACTTTTTCAGCAATACTCAATAAAACAAGCTTTTCCCTTCATTGTTCACACACACACACACACACACAGCTGTACTAGTGTACATGCACTTAACAAGAATACTAATAGAATTGATTTTATTTTCAGTTGAATTCAGAGAAATCTGATATCCAGCAATTATATCACTGGGATGCAGCAGTGGTTCGAGCTGAAGGTCAAAAGTTGATTATTGGCAAGAGCATGCTGTAGGGCAGAAAGGTCCCCACATCTCAGGATAATGCCTTGTTACAAGGACATGTACAGTATACGAGTCATAAACTGTAATAGCTGTCAAGTGGTTCTAGACTGTGAGTTACATCATGTACATCTCTGGTGTGGAAAGAATTAACGATAGCTAAAAATTAGACCTATTTCTGCCATGGAGAGGATTCTGAGGAGGGGAAGGCTGCAGTGAAGGGGGTGGCATCTACATCGAGCAAGCGTTTCACTAATCCCAGCACTATTGATCGCCACGGCTTAAACATATCTTCTGACATTGTCAGGGAAAGAGGTACGTTGTAATGAATTTTGTTTTTATTGGTATTATGATGAAACTGTATTTTTTATTCATGTTTTTAAGACAGATATGAAGTTTACCTGATTTCCTGTTTGTCTAATTATTATTTCTTTTTCCTTTTCCTATTTTTCTCTTCATTTATTTATATACCTTTCTTCCATAATTATGAAAGCAACTCAAAACTCCTGTGGCTTTTTTAGCAGTACAGGATTATATGTGTTTGAAGAAATATTTTGTTGACAGTGTGACTTTTTTCATGGATTTTTTTTTTTTTTTAATGATTCAAAGAAATAGGATACTGTTGACTGAAATTGCACTTTCTGAAAATCTATTAGGTGTAATAGTGTTCAGCAGATATACAGGTCTTATAAAGAATATGAGTGAAAGAACTTGCAAGCCATATCCTTGTTACAGATTGCTCGTAGCTATAAACTGCAATAGAAACACTCACTAAGACCAGTGATGTTATTATTTTTATTTTTTTTTCTTGATGCAGCATTGTGTTACTTGTGAATGACTTTGTCACTGTTGCATGAGTTATTTTGATGGTGGCATAGATCTAGCCAGAATGTAACTTTGCTGGCTTACAAAAAGTGGATGTGTAATGGCTCTTTGCAATATGCTGTGCAAAGTACCGAATAGAATATCAAGTCATGTCAAATCTGGATCATTTTGAATGGTCTGCGGATTGGCAGGTTGAACTGAAGTTCTGGTTATGGACATAAAAGCTGTTTTTTCTCATAGTATAAAGTATTTAAATTTTTAACCAACTTTTCAAGGCATATATTGATTTTAACATGTCCGTTTATCTACCTAACACTGCTTCCTCTAATATTGTTTTAACAGACCCTGTGCAAGTGTTTGTGCATGTTTTAGTTTAAGCTCTCAACTCACATTTCTGACATTCAGGTTGAAGCCTAGTTGGTATTTAAGATGAAAATATTGAAAACTAAGTACTCATTCTAGTCTTCATTTATAACATTTGATACAGCATCTGGTCGTATTTGAGAAATCAGATTTATGATTTACCTACGTATTTAGTATCATTATGACTACATAAACCTTTAAGTGATGCACAGCGACTAAGTGGCAATGGCCAGCTTGAGTAAGATTTTTGATAAGAAATGGTTTATATCTTGATATTGTATGGAGGACTGGACTCTCAGGTTATACGTGTGAAAATTATTGGGAAGCTTTTTGTATTTTGGTCCTTAAAATACAAGGTTCAAGAAAATTTGCTTTTACAGATTTTACTCTTGAAAGTAAATTGAATACATGTAATGCATATATGCCATGAATTCCAATTCTGAAGATGGAAACTAGTAATTATTCCTCTATGGTTAGCAATATGAGCTAAAAGGACTAAAAAATGTCATCATATCTACAGCTTTCATTAAAATTGTAGTTTAGATTAACAAGTGCCATTTTTAAAAATCTTTCAACTCACCTGTTATACTAGAAGAATAAAAATAGGAGTTATATGTATGGAATTCAGGAAAACATGTTGAGTTATAACCACCTAAACTGTGAAGATGCTCTACAGCTGATCTGCAGCTGCTCAAACATGGAGACACCTGTCCAGTGGAACACTTGTGCTGCCATATCATAATAGAATGATATGGTAGGAGTTTAACATGCCTTGATATGCCTGTGTTAACCTTCCACAGTCTGTTACATAACATCTAAAGTAGTGTATGATTCTGAGCTTGATGACAAATACTTGCATGATGAAAATTTTGGAGGAAAACATCTAGTAGATTTGTTACGTGTTGCTGCAAGTAAAGTATAACTTTTTAGTTTTTTGTTGTGGTTTGATGAAATTTCACAGTTTGACACAGCTAATACAAATAATAGTATAGACATACCTGAAGCTGTTTTAGTATCAGTAAACTGTTCAGGATTTGAATACCTTCTGATTATCAGAGGATGTGAATCAGACACAGGAAACTGCTATCAGTGGAGCTGGATACTGTGTGCTGCGTACTGTGTGTTTGGAGTAATGTGCCGGAATACAGGATACATAAAGCTTGAATTCTGTTGCTTAAAATAAGATCTCTTGAATTATGTGCTGTCAGATCACTTTTTGCAGAATCTGCTGATAGCATCAAGAATGCAATGAGGAAAGGGATATGAAAAAGTGTCAACTGTGTATTGATGAAAGTGCAAATAGTTAGCATACTGAGATTTTTACTTTTTTGTTGTTGTTTTTTTGTAAGTGTTGCTCTCTAAGGACAGATATCCAATCCTTTATTACTCTCATGTATATGATTTGTGATATTTGATTTTCAATTAACCTCATTATGATTAGTTTTTATATACATGCACACTATACTGCTGTTATATGAAGTTAATCTTTTATGTACACTGAATGTTTTATTTGTATTAAGATGCACATTGCAGCATACAGTTTGTGATATGACCTAATCTTTGTATCATTTCATAAACTTCAGAGGAGCTTATTATTTGCATGATGTGATAGTTTGTGATGAAAAAAGAGCTTTCACAAAACAGTTGTGATGTAGACTGTCAAGCGACCTGCAAATAGTGCAACATGTAGTTCCGTAAAGTAAAAAACAAAACAAAAAATCAAAAGAAAACGTCGCATTGTTGGCAAGGACTTGTGACGAAGGTATATGATCCTTAATTCTGTGCTGTGTAGTTGTGCGCAAAGATGAGGAAGACGAGTTTCCACGAGAGTAGCTATAGGGCGGAATACTGGGAAAAGCCCACTCGACGCCACACTGTGAGCGTTCCCACCATCACAAGTGGTAAGTGTTTGGTAGTAAAAGATTGGAGAAACAAGGAGACACTTAATGTTTTATAGCTTTTATGATTTGAATGTATATATTTATTTATATACATACATACTTTATTTATATATATATATATATATATATATATATATATATATATATATATATATATATATATATATATATATATATATATATATATATATATATATATATATAAATTTTCATGTGTGTATGTATGTATGTATATAATGTATATATGCATATCTGTATATATAGAATTTTTTTGTGTAAATGTTCCTGTCTTCAATTTTTTTTGCCAAGATAGATATCCCTAGGATGTATGTATGATCTATATAAAGCCAATAGAGCTTGCATGCACAATAATTTGTCTCTGCTTCAATATCCTACCATGTTTATTCCTTCCAGTGCCTCCTCATCCTCTATAGATATATGAGTGATTAACAGTTAGTGCTTCCAGAAGTGTAGGTTTTTCTTTCTCTTTTTGTATTAGTCATCTGTATGCTAGGAAAAAAAAAGGTACCGAACTAGTAAAAGCAACTCATTCATTTATCCAAGTTTATTTTTGATAAGAAACAGATCTATGGCATAACGTTTTACAGTTCAGTTTTTCCATGTTCTTTGATAACTATATCTTGTACAAGGGATGGTAATTGAGATGACACATATTTTTATCGAATTTTGATGTTAACAGGATTGTGACTTTGTGAAAAACCAAGTTCAGAGTTAGCATTTAATTTGCAGGGATTGCTTCCTTTCCGCAGATCAGATTTTTGCCACTGAGAACAGCTTCTTGGCGATCAGTCCTTGGAAGAGCAGATTTTTCTGTTTCCAGGGCTGTCAGATTTTTACACTAGTATACGTATATTGGTTCCACGTTTGCATTACTTCACAGTTCTGTAGGAAGAAATGAAATAGAATTATATTTTCTTCACAGTTTAGTCATTTTAATATTCTTAATGATAGTCTGATTCTTAATCAGTGATAAATATTTGTTTAAGTTTGATTTCTTTTTATGAAAAAATATTTGTATACATAGGTCTTGTAGCTTCACGGATATCCATACAAGAATATGTATTTCTTTTTTATATGGTTCTTAATGAATATGTGATAAATATTTTTTTTATATATGTATTTCTAAAGATTTTTTTTTTACATTTGCATTTTTTTTTCTTTTTTTTCTTTTTTCTTATTTTTAATAAATATAATGATTTTCACTTTACTTCTTATATCCATGTTTTACAGGAATATACACATTTTCTTATACTTTGAAATTTGATACTTTATAAGAAGGTATATTCCTACAGGTGCATGGATTAATATATATATTTATATAATATTTCAGGTCATTATGTGTTCATTTTTATGTGAAACTTGCATGCTGAATTTTTTAAAGTGTTTGAATAAAATAAGTTTTACATGCACTAATTTGTAATGAATATGATATGTCTGGTGAAGCTTCCTTTCATGATGGGGGGATATGATTTTAATTGTGTTACTGTGCTACTTCCCGAGCTTTTTCTTTCATGAGGAGGCCCCTTTAGGAATGGCTATTGACCGTATATATGTTATTTCATCTGTTTATTCATTTAGATTAAATTTTTATGTTAATTTTTAGGTTGGATTTTGTGATATGATTTGGGCTTTTGCCTATTAGGCTGAGTAAGTACACTCTGTTATCTGGTCTGCCTCGAAAAAAATTTAGCGTTATTGCAAAAAAACAGAGTGTAAAGTACATTTGATCGACTAGTTCTGTTTGAAAAATACCCTTGGATCAGAGGCAGTATATATTACCTTAGGACGGACCCTTCTGGTTTGTTACACTTTTTGATGAAATATTGTTTTTATTAATTTATCATTGGGTGTTATTATTGTTATCATGATTTTTTTTTTGTTATTATTAGTCATTGTTATTGTTATAATTTTCATTATGATGATTATGATGATTAGGGGTAACAACATTTTCAAAGTTGAAGCTATTGATAATAAGTACAAATAAGTTGATTTTTTTCTTCCTTTGACTAAGGAGAATTCAGAAGATTGTGGGTATTTTTTAGATATCAAGCCATGATTTTGGTAAATAGGTCTCAGAGTAACTTCATGTCAATATTGCTGTAGACCACAGTGGGTCTGCCTTTTGGGTCTGACGTAGACTACACATAATGGAGATTTTGCATGTAAAGTCAGGAAATGGGGAGTATGTTTATTATTCTTCAGTATATTTTTCTTAATTAGAATTTTATCTCTCTGACTTGTAAATGTTAATCTCCTGTCATTTTGATGCATTTTATATTATCCGTATTGATTACTTTGCCTTCTCTACTGATATAAGTGAATGCCAAAGAACTGGAGAGTTCAGTATTTCCGTAAATAGTAATTTTCCGCTTATTTATATATATATATATATATATATATATATATATATATATATATATATATATGTATATATATATGTATATATATGTATGTATATATATGTATGTATATATATATGTATATATATGTATATATATATGCATATATATATTTATATATATATATATATATATATATATATATATATATATATATATATATATATATATATATATATACATGTATATATATATATATATATATATATATACATGTATATATATATATGTATATATATATATATATATATATATATATATATATATATATATATATATATATATATATATATATATTTACACACACACATATATATACATATATATATATATATATATATATATATATATATATATATATATATATATATTATATATATATCATATATATATATTATATATATATATATATATATATATATATATATATGTATTATATATATAATATATATATTTATATTGTATATATATATTAAATATATATATATTATATATATATATATATTATATATATATATATATTACATAAATATATATATATATATATATATATATATATATATATATATATATATATATATATATATATATATATGTATAGAGATTAGACTTGTTTTCTCCCCATAGGCTTTCCCTTCCAAAATGTATCATTAGTCTCCTTTTTTTATGCCAATTAACATCCATAGTAACAGTTGGTGAAAATCCAACTGAGTTACAACCCTGCTTGTAATTTTCTCTTGCGCTGTTAGTTTTTGAAAGTCTCTAGATGAAATTAGATTTTTATTGTTATTATTATTATTAGTCCATGATTTCTGATTTGT
>NC_091579.1:31608045-31615545 GCF_042767895.1 Penaeus vannamei
CTGGCTTGTACCACGGCAGTAATGCCTTGTGCGAGACCCAGACTACGCAGGAGGTTAGTGTGCGGGATGGAGAAGCTGTGATAGAGGAGACGCTTAGCTTTGGCATTGCTGTCTGCAACATTCCCCGAAGCACTCGTCTCTGCTTGGCCATTTATGAAGTAACCCGTAGTGCCAAAGCCACAAAAGCAAGATCGTCTATCGGCACAAGGCCGGTGAGTGCTGCTCAAGAAGGTTTTGCTTTTCTGTTAATTATTTTATATGTGTGATCTTAAGAATATGTAGTTGTACTCTGTCTTTCATGATTCACTCCTGTCAGACCAGAGAAAATTAAAAGCCTATAGTTTCTACACTTACAATTTACATTGTTTATCAAGAAAATTTACTTGGTTTGTAATTTTATGCAGAGATAAAGTTCTTCTTTTAGGGTAAGAAATATGTGTATTCTAAATCAACTCTCCTTTCTTAATTTAAATCACTCTTTTCACTTTATTTTTTAATAAACCATTTCCATTAACACCTTCAGGAGTTGTACAAGAATCCCCTTGCATGGGTCAACACAGCAGTATACGACTACCGCAACCAGCTGAAAGGAGGATCAATGTCGCTTTATGCATGGAAGATCTATGAGGATCAGTCAGGAGATGTGGGCATGCCGAACCCTCTAGGCACCCTGGTCAGCAACCCAGACCATGACCAGGCTGTCACGCTGACCGTGTCTTTCACAAAATATCACCCTACATCAGCCATCATCTTTCCCTCGAGAGACAAGATCATATCTGCGGCTAAGGAGAATCCATCCACAGATGAGGTGCGTTTACATTTTTTGTTTTCAGTGTTTCAGGGGGACTGGTATTTATGATGTATATATTACAGATTTAGCAAAAAACTCAACGTGTATTTTACAGTGTTAAGTGTGTCTTTATTCTATTTTTCTTCTATTTGTCTAATTCATTCCTTTCTTCATTACATCTTTACATCATTCCTCTACAGATGGTTCCAACTGTAAGCAAAATGGAAGAAGTTCGTCAGATAGCAGAAAGAGATCCATTAACAGAGCTTCACGAACAAGAGCGTAAATTGATCTGGTCACTGAGGAATACCTGTCGACAAAAGATCCCACACCTTTTGCCCAAACTCCTGCAGTGCGTTGAATGGGATAACAAAGCAGAGGTAAGATCCTCTGGAAAGACGTTTTGCATATGTTTATGGTCATTTGATGGAGTTCTCTTGACACTGATGAGTGCCTTCAAGTGTAGCCAATGGTTGTTGGGTCCACTGTAGTTTTTTTTTTTTTTTTCTTTTCACAAAAGAGTCAATTTAGTAGACCTAACTGACCACACCATTCATTGATTTTTTTTTCCCAAAGGGTTTTGACATTACTGTAATTATTATTGTTTTTATTATTATTGTTACTATTATCATTATTATTATTACTATTATTGTTATTATTGTTAATGTTATCATTATCATCATTATTATGATAGACATTGAAATTATTGTAATGTTATGATCACCTTTAATAGCAATAATAGAGAAAGAGAATCTCTCCAAAAATCAAAGGAAAGGGTTAATGGGTGAGGTCAGGTAGGGCTAGTAATTAACTCCTTGGTGATTAAGTTCTTATGGAATCATTAATCTGTAATCAAATTGTTAACCTAAAGACAACGCAGATGTAGCTCTTATCTCCATGCTATCCTAGCATCAATGCGATTAATGTGTAAGATAGATGTTAAATTGATTATGTCTCAGTTTTGAAATATAGACAAGAGTACTCATTGTAGGCTGGACATGTATGGAATCTAATGCAGTAAAGAATTCGTGATTACTTTGCTTAACTGGTTATCTTTTTCCATTGCAATAGATATATCTACAAAACACAAATCTCGCATAATATTCAGAGTACTAAATAATAGGATGTACATAACAGGTGGCAGAGATGATAGCGCTATTGGAAGAGTGGCCCAAGCTGTCACCGGACCGTGCATTGGAGCTGCTAGATTATGCCTACCCAGAACCTGCTGTTCGAAGTTATGCCATAGAGTGCCTAGCACCTATTAGGTAAGTCATGGACTGTCCGTCAATTTGGAGAAAGAAAGGTTTTTGAGCATCTTGTGAAATTCAGGAATATAGGTAACGAGGGAACTAACTTGGTATATTTAATTTATTTTATTTTAGGTGTTTGATTTGTTTTTCTCTCAACAGTGACGATGACCTGCTTCTCTACCTGCTGCAGTTAGTTCAAGCTTTGAAGCATGAAAATTACCTGTACTGTCATCTAGTTGAGTTCCTCCTTAACAGAGCCCTCAGGAATATGCGGATCGGTCATTTCTTCTTTTGGCATCTGCGGTGAGTGCAGGAATATTCATGGAGGGAAATGTACAATTTATTTATATAGTATATAAAGGTACTGAAGAAAAATTAGTGGTGTGGTTTCCGTTTTCTCCCTCTTTTTTATAAGTGATTTTGTTTAATGTCCAGTCATCTAGAATGTTTACTTGTGATTCTGCCTATGTCATTCAGCAACTATTAACTTATGCATTCACAGGTCAGAGATGCACGTTCCCTCTGTATCAATTCGCTTTGGTCTGATACTGGAAGCATACTGCAGAGGATCTGTGGAACATATGAAAATCTTACTCAGACAGTTAGATGCACTAAATAAGTTTAAAGGTAAACATGGTTTGGATTTATGTTGTTTTTTCCAGTGCCATTAAGTAATCAACACCTGGAAATGTGATTTTGTTATATCATATTATATATAATTCCTTTCCTTGTGTAAATTTGAATACATTTAACTAAAAACGTTATCATTCTTTCAGAGGTTAGAGTAGTTGTCAACGAAAACCGTTCAGTAAGAGACCGTGCAGAGAGGATGATGAAGGAATACATGAACCAACCCCATACCCGCTCTGCCCTGTCGCACTTCCTCAACCCCATAGATCCCATGTACAGAATCAGTAACATCAAGTGAGTAATGGGAGTCTGTAGATTTTTATTCATTTATTTATTTATTTTGGAGAAGTTTTATTAGATGTTTTCTCATTTTTTTTAATTAATGGACCTTTCTGTATTAAAGTACACTTAAAATATACAGGTGATAACCTAAAACATACAAACCTGATCAGAACTGTAAAAGAAAATCAAATAATGTAAAGGACTAACTAATATAATAAACCAAATATTTAAGGAATTTAAAAGCAACAGAAGGGATATTTGCTCAGCCATTTGGTCAGCAATGATGTGATGTGATGGTGATGTTCTCTATAGTAAATTCATATTAAAAAATTCCCAACCATTGCTTTTCTTTCTTACCATTTTTGTCAACTGCAGCTCTGACGAATGCAAGTTCAAGGACAGCAAGATGGCCCCTCTCTGGCTGGTCTTTGAGAATGGGGACTCGCATGGCAAGAAGATCTACCTCCTGTACAAGTATGGAGATGACCTTCGGCAGGATATGTTGACTCTGCAGATGATCAAGATTATGGACAAGCTCTGGAAGGATCATGGGCTTGATCTCAGGTGATTTTACTTTTTCTTTCTTTTCTTTTGCAGGAAATTAATTTAGCTTTCCATTACAGTGTGGTTTTTAGGGGATACATAACACGACTGATTATTAACAAACTTTTTGTTTTTCAGAATGAATCCATACAGCTGTATGTCTACAGATAATCGGGAGGGTATTATTCAAGTGGTGCTGAATGCAGAGACAATTGCTAATATACAGAGGAAAAAGGGTGTTTTCTCTGCCACCTGTGCATTCAGGAAAGGGTCTTTGTTGGGTAAGTCTCCTGAAGTATATAGAAAATTCATGATAACTAAGTGATTTTTATTTATAAATAAATAAATGATTGAATTGATTAACTTGAATACACAGCCTCTCCTCCACTGATGACCTATATGACTGGCAACCATCCATATATACAACTGGACAAGAAAATGTTTGGATTATATAGGGGGATGGCTGTATATGCTGTCACTTTGTATGTAGACAGAGAATCTTTTCTCACAAATTATTTGCCACTTCATGCAGCTTGGCTGAAGGATCACAACACTACAGAAGCTATGCTGAACAAGGCCATTCAGGAGTTCACCCTTTCGTGTGCTGGATACTGTGTGGCCACATACGTTCTAGGTGTGGCTGACCGTCATTCAGACAACATCATGATCATGAAGAATGGACAGCTATTCCACATTGACTTTGGTCACATTCTTGGCCACTTCAAGGAAAAGTTTGGTATCAAGAGAGAGAGGCAACCATTTGTCCTGACTCATGACTTCATCCATGTGATCACCAAGGGCAGGACACGTTCGGAGGAATTCATTCAGTTTAAGTCGTACTGTGAGCAGGTAGGTTCAAGATAAGTGATATTATTGATTTATGAGGTTTTAGAAGGTGGGTCAATTTGTCAGTAGATGTAATGGTAGGTGTATACATAGATAGATATTCTTAATTGTCATGCACATAATTCAAAAGAAGTTAAGCCTAGTCATAAGGACATTACCAGAATAATAGATGCAAACTTTTGAATACTGAGTATTGTATAGGTGTAGAACGTTTGGTTAATAGCAAGTCAACAATTTTTGATCTCCAAGTAATTATCCTTTGTCACTTATTTGCATGCCTGATAATGGGGATTAAATTTTCTTCCCTCCTTTTCACAGGCCTTCCTAATTCTGCGACGATATGGATCCTTCATCATTTCTCTGTTCGCCATGATGATCTCAACTGGCCTGCCTGAGCTACAGAGTGAGAAAGACCTGGATTACTTGAAGGAAACTCTTGTAAGTAGAATGGCGGCAGTGATGGTAATATGTAATTTTTGTTTCAAGGTTGCGTCTTATGAAGGATTATAGCTTGTATTTAGTGCTTATGAATGTATTGTAAGGAAGCTGTTTTATTCACTCAGTACATCTACCAATTGTAAACAATAAGAATGATGAGGAAAAGAATAAGGTGTGTTTGCTGTATTAATTCTTTTGTTTATCAGGGATTGTGAAGGTCAGTTTTTTGATAATGTTTAATAGAATGTCAACGAATATTGTCTTTTTATTGTGCCAGTGTAAAGAAGACATTCATTTTCTAGTTGTATAACTCATTTTTAGGTTTCTTGTTTGTTCTAGATTTTTTATCTTTTCTTTTTTTTTACCAAATGTTTTTTCTCTTTCTTTTTGCTTCAACATTTTCCTCCCTAAGTCAGTTTTCTAGACATTTTGTTGCATATTTGGGTTCCATGTGTATATGGATTTTGTAAAATTCGTAATCCAAACCATCTCATTCGTTCTTTCCAGAAACTGGACCTAACAGAAACTGATGCCTTGGAGCACTTCAGATCCAAGTTTGACGAGGCTTTGTCAAATTCATGGAAGACCTCTGTCAACTGGGCCATCCATTCCATGGCCAAGAATAACCGTTGAGACAGGCCTCCCATTAGGCCCTTCCTATGTGAAACTGTTAGAGTTGACAGGAGTAAAGCTCTGAGAAGGCAAGGTACACATGGCTCGTAAAGCAAGAGATGTGTGTGTGTGTTTGTGTATGTATGTATGTATGTGTGTTAAAATGTTTATACACATGATACACTCATACTACCAACAGTTTTCACAGTACTTAAGAAGCAAAAGGATTTTTTGGAGCCAATTTGATTAGTTGTAGGCAGGACTGGAATACATGTTGAGTTGGTGGATAATCATATTCTTCAGGTGATTTTACTTTTAAAAAGTTCCTATGTTGTAAGTTCAGCTTGCTGTTACTCTCTGGTGTAGTATAGTGGTGTACCAGTGTACCTTATAAGAAAACAGAGCTCTATATCAGACTGCACAACCTTACAGATGACCGGTGATACCAGCCTGGTGTTTCTATCAATCCTGTGACTAAATGCATGCTAGGGAATCATATTGTATATAGAAGTTTTGTTATGTTCTGTGCATGAAATGCATATTACATTAAACTCATGGTTTCCATTACTTACCTGATATTGGAAGGGGAAAATATGTCAGACATAAAGGAGTAACATTTGTAACCTGAATTTCATGCTGTCCATTATAAGGCTTTATTTGGTTATTTGTTGAGGTTTGATATCCACATAATTTTAAAAGCAATATTTGGAAGTGGGAATGATATATGAATGTTTATAAAACTGACATGTTACATGATAATGAGCATACATATTTTGTACATCTTAGACCAAAGTAATTGTATCTAAAGACAGAGAAAAGAAAGAAAGAAAGACAGAGAGAAAGAATTTCTTTGGTTGAGAGTCACCCTCCCCTATCACATCACCTGAAGATAAGATTATGATATAAATGATAGGAGTTATCCCTATGTGTATGATGAAACAGTCAAATTATATTAATTCAGATTTTATGCTGGACTTTACTGATTTACCAGTAAGTTGTAAGATAAGTTCCATGTCACAATTTGGTGAATAGTTTCAGAAATGCTTGCATTTCTTGCTTATGTTGTAAGGGTGTCAAAATGTGCTGTGAATGGTATATTTACTGTATCTCAGCTACTTACAAATTAGGTTATATTGTGTTATATAGACCTTAATTTCAGTTCAACATCATATTGGACATTACAGAAGTATGCAAAGCTGCCTGTAATGACAGTAACTCGTAGTGCTTATATTAAATGAAAAAAAAAATCATGTAATGTTTCATATTCAGGTTGCTAGTGATAAGATGTTGGATTTAAAGGAAAGTCAATATTGACTTTATTTTATGATTTTTAGGATTGATTATATTATTTGATATTACCATACCTACCCCAGTACTTACAAGAACTATGGAGCTATGAAAGTTTATCTGTAAGGGGAAGCAAGGTCTCACATTATCTTGTATTGATAATGGTGAGTATGCATTCCCAAGTTCCTTTTTTGTCATTGTTGTTGTTGTTGTGATGGCATTTGGAGAAATAAGAGCACAATTGTTATGAGACACCAATGAATATGATTTTGACTGCAGTTGTGGAAGTTTCTCATTTACATGTCTTGTCTTCCAGCTGGCTTTGAGTACCTCATACCCCCTTTATTGCTGCTTCTCACCTATTTCTACCCTTGTTATTTTTCTTCCTTTCTGTTTAATTCTCTTGCCATTATTCTGTATATCATGGTGGTTTCATGTTCACCAAGCAAGTTGCCAACTATAAAGGGTGTTGATATATTCCAGTCCTGTGTACTCCTCCCCCCCCCCCCCTCCTCCCATTTCCTGGACAGTGGAGAGTAGAAAGCAAATAATGTAAATACAGTGGAAATGATCTGAAATGTCAGAAAACCTTGTTAAAAAGGTTGTCCTAGTCACTTCTGTTAAACTGTGATGGTACTTTCCAATATTTACAATGAAACATTTTAAATTTTAGTATAAACACATAATGTCAATTATGGTACTGCAAACATTAGTTTCTTTGAACAGTATTATCAAAACTTATATAATTACAAATGTATACTTACATCAGTTTATTAACCCAAGCTCATAAGTGATCTACGGCATTAATCATAGCTATCT